>NW_025781223.1:0-30656 GCF_021130785.1 Homalodisca vitripennis | reverse complement strand
AAAAGTGATTTCCATTTAGATAGAAAAATTTTTTAACAAGCAATTTTTATTTTGAGAATAAAGTCCAATTCATTGATGAAAAATAGTATTTTTTTGAAAGTTAGAAGGTAGGGCAATCGAATGATCCACCTTATTTATTTCAGAATATGATAATTTATCATCATTATCAACATGCTCTCTAACTGCGTATTTCGTGTTTTTCATATTCTAAAATTTCTGCAACATCTTTTGCTTTTGAACCAAATTTTGTTTTTTTCGTCAACAATCGTAAAAATTTCTGTATTATTGAATTTGAGTTGATTATTTATTAGATCTACAACTGTCCTCCATTTAGATAGAAACATTTTTATTTCGAGAATAAAGGCCATATTCATTGATAAAAACGGTGTTTTTTGAAAATTTTGAAGTAAGAACGATTCGTTCCCCCCTTGATTTCATCATTCTTTCGACAATCTTAAATATATTGTTGTTTTACTCTCATTATTTAATAAATTTCCCCCCTCAGAGTCTTGTATAGTTAGAACGATTTTTTGAATTCTTTTAATAATTTTTTCTAATTGGAATATAATCGATTTCATTCGGTTTTTCACTGATTTTTGATCCATAAGCAACATTTGGGAAAAAAGTGTACAAAAATTTTCAGATTCTTTGTGTAAATGTTTCGGTATGATTTTCAAAACTAGGTTCAACGAGATTGCAGTGCACTTCAATTACATCGAAACGGTCTAAATTTTGGCGTTTTATTTCCAAAATATACCTGATTTGGCTCAATAGTTTCTTGAAAAAACCCTAACAAATCTACATTAATTGCTGAAAACATTATTCTTACTGGTGATTTTTATTTGAATTTTATTAGAGAGATAATTTTTTTTGCATTTCAAACTTGTTTTCAGTCAAAGTTTAAATATTTATCTGATTGTTTTGAATGTTTTTAGATAATTTTTAAGGGAATTTTTTATTTGGATCGAAAGTTATAAAATATCCTTTGTTTAAACCATAGTTATTTTGTTATGTTCTTCTCACTAAATCCTATGCAATAAGGAGAACTTTCACTAATATTTTATTACAAAATTGTCAGAATAAAATCCGCTTAAACCGATAAAATAATTTGATTCTTCCTCTAAATGAAAAAAAAATTTTCCAAGTTTAAAACTAATTTAGAGCTTTCTGAAGTCAACTTGAACAGCTTCATTTTCGCAAGCGTTGCTTCAAGATGAAAATCTTCTATATTTAAATGGAGAAATTTTAAAGCAAAAAGATCAGATAAAACTTCAAACGTTTTGAAGAAAACAAGAAAGATCAACCAATCAGATTGTTAATTGTTGGTTCAAGTGGATGTGGAAAAACAAAACTTTATTATTGAATTTTATCTACAATAGGTTGATTCCTTATTCCAATTTGTATGTTTTTTAGTAAATCTTTAGAAACAAGACGCCTATAAAAAAATTACAAGAAAGATTTGAAAATATTGAGAAAAACTTAAACAAAAAAATATCACATTTTTATAATGCTTTCTGATGCACATAGTTCCATTAAGCGAATGTAAAATCAAAATTCTTTAATCGTTTTCGATGATTGTATTTTAAGAAAAATCAAGACGTTATTAAGGAATATTTCGTAATGTCCTGCCGTCACCAAAAAATATCCTCTTGTATCAACTTTTCTCAATGCTTTTCAAAGGTTGATAAACAAGTTATAAGAAATAACCTGAATATGTTGTGTATTTTTAAGCAAGAATGATCACTATTCGAGAAAGATTTATAACAATTATGTGGGATCTGATATGAGTTTTAACCACTTTATTGAAGTTATGTGATAAAAATTTTGGGAAAGGAAGACTACGGATTTTTAACAATTAATCTAACTTTGAAGCCTAAAAATGGTAAATATTTGAATAAAATTTTCTAATATAAATGCTGCTTAGTGGTCTGACAAATTTTACTCGATAAAAATATTTGTTACAATTATTTTTACATTATCTTTACTTTTTTATTTACATTATGAAAACAACTGAAAAACGGTAAATCTTGGTTTCACGTTTTCACGCTTCGTGTTCACGTTTTTACGTTCCACGTTCACGTTTTCTCACGCTTCGTGTTCACGTTTACGTTCGTGTTTCACGTTCGGGTTTTTACGTTTTCGTGTTCACGTTTTAACGTTCCACGTTATGTTTTACGTTTCGTGTTTCACGGTTTTCAAAATTTTCCTAAATAAATGGCGAACGTAACTTCAGAAGAAGCGAAAAAACTTGATCAAATAAAAAGAAATTAATCAAAGAATTTAAAGAACAGATTCGAATTGATGAAAAAGAACAAGAATTTATTCAAAAAATTAATCAACCTGTAACTTCTGCAATAAAAAAACGTTGAGGGCAAAATTGAAAATGTTTTAAGTGATAATCAAAATTTAATGAAATTTTGGTTCCAGTTGTACGACAGTTTGCCGATATTTTCGATACCAGAAGCTGAGTTTGAATTGCCAAAATTACCATCGTCGACACCATTTAGACCTGAAATCATTGAAGAATCTACCATAGTTTGAACCCAATAAGTCCTGGAAAAACGGATATAATAATTGGTGAAATTGGTAGAAAAATTCCTTCCTAGAGCAAAGGATGATAAAATTTGGTTTGTATTGGGATAGAAAAAGAAAAAGTTTTATGATTGGAAATTTGCCCGTAAATTTTGAGAACATAATGACATAGTTATTAATGAAAAAATGTACGAAGGTACTCAGGGTTTATGGAGATTATTAACAGGCACTGATGTTTCCAAAAGACGGTTTATATTCTGAAGAAGACTTGAAAAAAGTATACTGAAATTTTATGGAAAACTGATTCAATTTACAAAAAAAATGATCCATCAACTAAGAAACCAAAGTCAAGTAAAGGTAAAAAAATCTCAATTTGATTAAACCAATTTGGGAAAAAAGAATCGAAGGATCAGGTGTGAGAAAATACAGTGATAATAAGAATGAATACAGATATATCGAACGATTTGACAAAACTCGATGGAATTATTAATTTATATTTATGCTCAAGAGAAGGCTGGAAAAACAATTTTTGAACGAAAAGAAAAAAGCGATTAAAGATTTTATTTCGAACAAACTTGATGAATTGATTGAAAAACCTGATGGAATTAAATATTTAAAGCGAGTTTTGCCAGCAATAAGTTCATCTATGATTGAAGGTAGCGGACTTTTGAATGATTTTATCAACAATTTACCTTTTGAATTACACGTACCAACTTATCAGTATCGGGGGGGCCTGGCACAAAACTCGAAAAAAGACTAAAAAGAGGAGATCCTGGTATAAATAAATTAGATCAAGCTGCTATGGAACACGATATTTTTTATGCAAAACATAGAGACACAAATTCCAGACATATAGCAGATAAAGTTTTGCAAGATAAAGCAATGGATCGATTTTTAATCAAAAGATGCTAGTTTAGGTGAAAGATTTGTTGCACTTCCAACAGTTGGAGCAAAGTTTTTTTGAAGAGAAAACTAGGAATGGGAATTGAAGAGAACTTGAAATTTTAACTATATAAATGGAGGTGAACGTAAAATTCAGTAAAAATCAGAAAGAAAAAAATAAAATCCGCTTTTAAGAAGAAAATACCCGTTAGTATTCAATTTAAAATAGGATCAACTAAAAAATGGCGAAGATAAGATATTTTTTAACAAATAGACAATACAATACACTCGAAAAACATAAGAAAAACAATAAAGGAACCAGAATAGAATTTTCTTATAATCAGTTGAAAGAACTTAAAAATGGTGGACTATTGAAAGATTTATTAGATTTTGGAGAAAATATTTCCAGTTGTTAAAAATTGTTGTTCCTTATGTTCGTAAAGCTGCTCCAATAGTTTAAAAAGGATGTGATTCCTATTGTTCGAAAACATTTTAAATTGGTTTAGATAAAGAGTTGGAAGATGTTTACAGGATCTGGATTAGATGAAAAAACTTTGAATTACGTGAAATCAAACATTAAAAAAAAAAATTTAAACCTTTAACATTCGGGGAATTGGAAGAAATCTGCAAAAATATTAAACATTTTAGAGGAAATCTTCATGAGAGATACATTTACCTGAAAAAGTTAAGAATTTGAATGTGGAATTGTGGAATTTAGACTCGATTATGGGAAGTGGAACGCATTGGATTTGTTATTATAAAAAGATAAGAATGCAATGTTATTTTGATTCGTATGGAAAATTGAGGACAAACCACCTATAGAATTGATTAAATATTTGAAAAAATCAAGCGTCTACTACAATGACTCTCAGATTCAAGACTATAAAAGATCCCCCAATTTGTGGTCATTTATGTGTTTTTGTTTTGAATGAACTGAGTAATGGTAAAGATTTTAAAGAAGTTGTTAACAAATTATTACTTATAATAAATATGGATTCACAAAATATTTTTGACGTATTTGGAACACAAATTATTCAAAATGTAGATAATAGTTTTCAATTTTGATAGTTTGAGAAATGAGTTTTGATAACAAGTTAAGAAAATTTATTACAAAACCTTCCAGAATTCAGATATGTTTGCTGTCGAGATTGAAGATTTTAAAGCAGAATATGATAACAAACTTCCAAATTTCATGAGTTCAAATGAAGTTGCTGATAAAATAAAAACATTGAAAAAAGAATTTGAAGATGGTGCAAAAAAAATATTTACCAATTTAATGTCTCATATCGAAAAAGCTGATAAAATTACTGAAGCGATCAAAGTTGAAAATAATTATGTTAGTTTGGCTAATAAGAAAAGAATTGTCGGTGTTCGACCTGGTATTGACAAACATGAATGTTGTTGTTAAAGAACAAATTTTAAAACCTCTAAAAATTATCAGAAAACATCGATATTGTTGATTTACATGATCCGAATGTTAAAAATGCCTTAGATTTTAAAGGAAAAAGAATTAGCAGTGTTAGTAAAGGAATTAATCCATTTGATGTTGTTGTAATGATTCAATTAGAAGATCCTATTAAAATGTTTAATGAACTAAAAACAAAATTATGAGAATCATAAACAGCATGTTAAAGATTTTACAACAGAAGTCTATGACAAGTTAGAAGCCAGAAATAGAAGATCAGTAGACGATGTTGGTGAAATTAATGAAAAACTTACTAATTTTAAAGAGTCTTTTGATAAGTTTAGTTTAGATGCTACGAAAACTTTTTGAGAATATTGGTCATAAATTTGTTGAATACAATGATTCTAATGCTGTCAAATTTCAAAAATTAGAAGAAAAAATTAATAAGTTCGAGGAAAATCTTAATATAATTTTGGAAAATATTGATAACAGATTTAATAGATTAGGCGGCTAAGATGAACAATTTTCCCTAAATAAATGGCGCTCATATACTGTGTGAGGTGTAAGGCAAAAACTGAAACAAATGATATAAAATACTATGCAAACATCAATGGAGTTAAAAGATTTTCTGGAAAATGTGCTGAATGTAACGCTAAAAAGAGCCAATTTATAAAAACTTGAAAATTTTTTCTTAATAAATAGAGATGGCGGGACATTACAGTGCTTTCGATCTTTTTATAATGCAACACGAAAGAGATTTGAAAAAAGAACATTGGGATGATATTTCTCAAAAATATGAATTATCCGAAGATATGATGAGAATTATACGTAAACAAATTTGAATTGGTATAACATTGCTAAATATCAAAATCTGTCCCCAGAGTTTCATTCAAGAAAATATACATTATCAATTAAAAGATCATATGTCTGTTCTTTGTCTCAATCAAACACTTGAGTATAAAATTTTTGGATGAAAATAAAGATACAGTTGATTGGAACAATATTATAGATAGCGGTTACTATCCTGTGCAAATTTTTATTGAAATATGTGACCGAGAATCGCAAAATTTAAGGAAGAGAAATCCCGAATATGACGAAGTAGATCATTAAAAATGACTAAAATCTTTTCTTATCGACTTATACATGATGTTTAAAATTTCTAAATTTTCTCTTATTAAATGGTGGACTACAAAAAGTATTCAGGTGATATAGAAAAGGGCGGAGTTTAAAAATTTCTATCCAATTAGTAAACAACATTTGAATGAACCGAATAAAAGAACTGAGTTTAATATTGATTTTTGGAGATAACTTTTGCTCGTCTAACTTCCAGTTTTATATTTCTGGAACTTTAACAAAAACAAGATGGTCAAGCATATCTTGGAACTGATAATGTTAGATTAATCGATAATTTTTATACCGTTTTTTATTTTCTAAGATTGAAGTAAGAAAACACAATAAATTGATAGAAGAAGTCGAAAACTGTGGCCAATTAAAGCACAATTTAAAGGAACTATTTGTTATTCCAAAAAGTGATGTATTTTTCAAACAGTTTTTGAATCAAACTTTTAAATTTTGGACAATTTGGAAGCAGGTCGGTGATTTAGCACATTTCGGCTTAGGATTTTTGAAAATGTTACTATTCCGATCTATAAAGGAGGATTTTAATCTAAGTTTTATAAGAGCAGAAGACGATGATGTGATTCTGAAGACTGCAACTGGAAATGTTATGCCTGTTGATGGCAAAATTACAATTAACGAGTTTTTCATTAGAGTTCCGATGATTGATTACAAAACCACGAGTAAAATTCAGTTGATTGATGAAATTATACAAATCTCAAAACAATCACGTTTAATTTTCTAGATTGGCAATGTATTGAGCAAAAAGGTATTTCCGGAACAACTTATTCGTTCGATATCACAAATATTTATAGAAATATCTTCAATCCCAAGTTCGTTATCATTGGTTTTCAAACAGATAGACAGAATAATCAAGAAAAAAATCCTTCAAAGTTCGATAGTTTGAATGTGAAAAATATCAGAGTAAAATTGAATGGTTCTTATTATCCAGATGAATTACAAAATTTAAAACATTTTCCGGTGGTCTTTTAAGAATCATGTATCAGATGTATCAAGATTTTAAGAAAGTTTACTACAAAAATATGGAAATGTATTATAATCCTAAAGAACTTTTAGCGAATAGACCTATTTATGTCATTGATACAACAAAGAGTTTGACAAATATTTCTGGTTCAAAGAACGATATAATTATCAATATGGATTTTCAAAATGCTGTTACAAAACGCGATTTGTTATGTGGTTGTGGTTTCTGAGAAATTTTTATCATATGACGTGATTTAAGAACGATATTAGAGAAATTCAGTAGTTAATGATGTTCATATTGTTCTCTTTCATTCCTTCTAAAAACTTCAAAAATATACTCTTTCGCTGATGAATAATCTCGATTTCTTCCGGAATAATCTTTGTGTAATCATAAACAAAATATCCTAAAATAGTTGTAACAATAGAATGAAATTATTTCTTTTTATCTCGGTAGTTTGAAATATAAACATAAACATTTGCGCTGAAAAATTTATATCTCGGCAGACTTAGTTCCATAGCTTCCATTTATTCTTTTTGTAAAAAATGTAAGAGTATAATGCCAACTGTTACAAGTGTTTATAATAGAGGAGAAATTATTGATAAAAGATTAGTTTGTAGAGATTGTAATTTAATTTTGTACGAAAGACCTAAGCCTAAGAAATTTCGAAATAAATTAACATATTTAAATAACCTGCTTAGAAAATTACAATATGGAGACAAGAAGCAAACACATTTTGTTTACAGAATTTAGAAAACAGAACAAAAATTTTTACTTATCTCTTGGAACCGTTGACAAAATTATTTTCCTTTTCAAAGAATACATTAGGTTTGTAGGTTTAAATACACACGTTTTATTATGAGAAGATTTTAACCTATAATCTTTCACTATTTGGACATTGAATTTGACTACGATTTTAAACCTGAAATCTTTGATGATTTTATAGTACATTTGGAGAAAGTAAATAAAAGAACCTCGTGAAAAGAATGCGGTTTTACTCACATTCTCCCCCCGACTTCTCGAGTGATTGTTAGCAAATTTCATTATTTCCGTTTATAGATTTTTTATTAAGATTTCTGGATTTTTTTCATTAAAACAGCTTATAAATGTAGAAGCAAACATTGAACAGTAAAACAGCTAAAGATTCGGTTATTTAACATTCGTGCTTTCCTGTTAGATTTCTTAGATTCGTTTATTGTCCTGTAAACAGTATTTTCTATTGATTTTCTGTCTGTCCCAAAAGTGCGCTAGGAACCCCATATTCATATCTACTATCGTACATTAGCAAGGGGTTATACAAGGTATAAGGGAAACCCAAGGTATCCCCTTTCAAATTAGGTCACAATCCGTCATTTGCCTGCAACCCTTAAACTATTCATAAACACTATAAATCTATGTTTTGAAGTTACTGAACAGTTTTATAAAGTGAAAGAAACAAATCAAACTAATAATATGATTGATATTTTTGTTGCCCTCAGACATGCACTTAGTTTCGTCAATATGCTGCCACAACTAACCTAGAATATTATTCCTGATATTTGATTACTATTTCGGTAGTTTTAAATTTGGCAGTAATGCATCTGGCGAAGACGATAAACAAAAATAAACATACCTTCAGATATTGGCCTATCATGTAACTAAAATAAGATTCTAGAATTTATGATCTAAAATGTCTGAGACAGCTATAAAGTATTATAATTTAATTTTAGTATTCTATACAAAAGTGTTTGGATTTTTACAGCTTGCTGACCAGAAGTTTGCTATCTTTATAGCGGTAAGAAATATAAGCATAGTTTCACTGATAAAACTGCACTGTGTTATCATAAATTATAAAAGTTCTGATTCTTGGTAGTTATTATTAATTTAGAGTAAAATGCCAACAATATTTAATCATTTAATAGCTGTAAACAAAGAAAGATTTACAGGGAAAAAACTGATTTTTCAATATCAAAATGGTGGAATAAGAAAGTATTTAAAAATTAAATTTTCAAAACTAAAATGCTCAAACGTTTTGCATTCACTTAGGTCTCGTTCTTAGATAAATGCATTTCTCTAACCCGCATGATCGAGGCCACAGAAGCTGATTATTCTTATGGATGAAGTTCTCCGATAACGCAAACTGATGTAAGAAGGCAGTGTAACTTTGGAAGTAGCAAGTAAGTGACGTCACTAATGTGAGGAAAACTCGGCGATAAGTAGTTAAGTAAACAAGACAGAGATCAGCTTAACTGTTCTTGCTGGCGTTACTCGGTGGTTTATGTCAGTGTAAGAGTACGAGTATATCATCTACACATAGAAAGTGATGATTGAGGATAGCGATAACTATAGAAGTTGTAAGTAAGTGACGTCACTAATGTGAGGTAAACTCGGCGATAAGTAGTTAAGTAAACAAGACAGAGATCAGCTCAACTGTTCTTGCTGGCGTTACTCGGTGGTTTATGTCAGTGTAAGAGTACGAGTATATCATCTACACATAGAAAGTGATGATTGAGGATAGCGATAACTATAGAAGTAGCAAGTAAGTGACGTCACTAATGTGAGGAAAACTCGGCGATAAGTAGTTAAGTAAACAAGACAGGGATCAGCTTAACTGTTCTTGCTGGCGTTACTCGGTGGTTTATGTCAGTGTAAGAGTACGAGTATATCATCTACACATAGAAAGTGATGATTGAGGATAGCGATAACTATAGAAGTTGTAAGTAAGTGACGTCACTAATGTGAGGTAAACTCGGCGATAAGTAGTTAAGTAAACAAGACAGAGATCAGCTCAACTGTTCTTGCTGGCGTTACTCGGTGGTTTATGTCAGTGTAAGAGTACGAGTATATCATCTACACATAGAAAGTGATGATTGAGGATAGCGATAACTATAGAAGTTGTAAGTAAGTGACGTCACTAATGTGAGGTAAACTCGGCGATAAGTAGTTAAGTAAACAAGACAGAGATCAGCTTAACTGTTCTTGTTGGCGTTACTCGGTGGTTTATGTCAGTGTAAGAGTACGAGTATATCATCTACACATAGAAAGTGATGATTGAGGATAGCGATAACTATAGAAGTTGTAAGTAAGTGACGTCACTAATGTGAGGTAAACTCGGCGATAAGTAGTTAAGTAAACAAGACAGGGATCAGCTTAACTGTTCTTGTTGGCGTTACTCGGTGGTTTATGTCAGTGTAAGAGTACGAGTATATCATCTACACATAGAAAGTGATGATTGAGGATAGCGATAACTATAGAAGTAGCAAGTAAGTGACGTCACTAATGTGAGGAAAACTCGGCGATAAGTAGTTAAGTAAACAAGACAGGGATCAGCTTAACTGTTCTTGCTGGCGTTACTCGGTGGTTTTATGTCAGTGTAAGAGTACGAGTATATCATCTACACATAGAAAGTGATGATTGAGGATAGCGATAACTATAGAAGTTGTAAGTAAGTGACGTCACTAATGTGAGGTAAACTCGGCGATAAGTAGTTAAGTAAACAAGACAGAGATCAGCTTAACTGTTCTTGCTGGCGTTACTACTCGGGTGGTTTATGTCAGTGTAAGAGTACGAGTATATCATCTACACATAGAAAGTGATGATTGAGGATAGCGATAACTATAGAAGGTTGTAAGTAAGTGACGTCACTAATGTGAGGTAAACTCGGCGAATAAGTAGTTAAGTAAACAAGACAGAGATCAGCTCAACTGTTCTTGCTGGCGTTACTCGGTGGTTTATGTCAGTGTAAGAAGTACGAGTATATCATCTACACATAGAAAGTGATGATTGAGGATAGCGATAACTATAGAAGTTGTAAGTAAGTGACGTCACTAATGTGAGGAAAACTCGGCGATAAGTAGTTAAGTAAACAAGACAGAGATCAGCTTAACTGTTCTTGCTGGCGTTACTCGGTGGTTTATGTCAGTGTAAGAGTACGAGTATATCATCTACACATAGAAAGTGATGATTGAGGATAGCGATAACTATAGAAGTAGCAAGTAAGTGACGTCACTAATGTGAGGTAAACTCGGCGATAAGTAGTTAAGTAAACAAGACAGGGATCAGCTTAACTGTTCTTGCTGGCGTTACTCGGTGGTTTATGTCAGTGTAAGAGTACGAGTATATCATCTACACATAGAAAGTGATGATTGAGGATAGCGATAACTATAGAAGTTTGTAAGTAAGTGACGTCACTAATGTGAGGTAAACTCGGCGATAAGTAGTTAAGTAAACAAGACAGGGATCAGCTTAACTGTTCTTGTTGGCGTTACTCGGTGGTTTATGTCAGTGTAAGAGTACGAGTATATCATCTACACATAGAAAGTGATGATTGAGGATAGCGATAACTATAGAAGTTGTAAGTAAGTGACGTCACTAATGTGAGGTAAACTCGGCGATAAGTAGTTAAGTAAACAAGACAGAGATCAGCTCAACTGTTTCTTGCTTGGCGTTACTACTCGGTGGTTTATGTCAGTGTAAGAGTACGAGTATATCATCTACACATAGAAAGTGATGATTGAGGATAGCGATAACTATAGAAGTAGCAAGTAAGTGACGTCACTAATGTGAGGAAAACTCGGCGATAAGTAGTTAAGTAAACAAGACAGGGATCAGCTTAACTGTTCTTGTTGGCGTTTACTCGGTGGTTTATGTCAGTGTAAGAGTACGAGTATATCATCTACACATAGAAAAGTGATGATTGAGGATAGCGATAACTATAGAAGTAGCAAGTAAGTGACGTCACTAATGTGAGGTAAACTCGGCGATAAGTAGTTAAGTAAACAAGACAGGGATCAGCTTAACTGTTCTTGCTGGCGTTACTCGGTGGTTTATGTCAGTGTAAGAGTACGAGTATATCATCTACACATAGAAAGTGATGAATGAGGATAGCGATAACTATAGAAGTAGCAAGTAAGTGACGTCACTAATGTGAGGTAAACTCGGCGATAAGTAGTTAAGTAAACAAGACAGAGATCAGCTTAACTGTACTTGTTGGCGTTACTCGGTGGTTTATGTCAGTGTAAGAGTACGAGTATATCATCTACACATAGAAAGTGATGATTGAGGATAGCGATAACTATAGAAGTAGCAAGTAAGTGACGTCACTAATGTGAGGAAAACTCGGCGATAAGTAGTTAAGTAAACAAGACAGGGATCAGCTTAACTGTTCTTGCTGGCGTTACTCGGTGGTTTATGTCAGTGTAAGAGTACGAGTATATCATCTACACATAGAAAGTGATGATTGAGGATAGCGATAACTATAGAAGTTGTAAGTAAGTGACGTCACTAATGTGAGGTAAACTCGGCGATAAGTAGTTAAGTAAACAAGACAGAGATCAGCTCAACTGTTCTTGCTGGCGTTACTCGGTGGTTTATGTCAGTGTAAGAGTACGAGTATATCATCTACACATAGAAAGTGATGATTGAGGATAGCGATAACTATAGAAGTAGCAAGTAAGTGACGTCACTAATGTGAGGAAAACTCGGCGATAATTAGTTTAAGTAAACAAGACAGGGATCAGCTTAACTGTTCTTGCTGGCGTTACTCGGTGGTTTATGTCAGTGTAAAGAGTACGAGTATATCATCTACACATAGAAAGTGATGATTGAGGATAGCGATAACCATAGAAGTTGTAAGTAAGTGACGTCACTAATGTGAGGTAAACTCGGCGATAAGTAGTTAAGTAAACAAGACAGAGATCAGCTCAACTGTTCTTGCTGGCGTTACTCGGTGGTTTTATGTCAGTGTAAGAGTACGAGTATATCATCTACACATAGAAAGTGATGATTGAGGATAGCGATAACTATAGAAAGTTGTAAGTAAGTGACGTCACTAATGTGAGGTAAACTCGGCGATAAATAGTTAAGTTAAACAAGACAGGGATCAGCTTAACTGTTCTTGTTGGCGTTACTCGGTGGTTTATGTCAGTGTAAGAGTACGAGTATATCATCTACACATAGAAAGTGATGATTGAGGATAGCGATAACTATAGAAGTTGTAAGTAAGTGACGTCACTAATGTGAGGTAAACTCGGCGATAAGTAGTTAAGTAAACAAGACAGGGATCAGCTTAACTGTTCTTGTTGGCGTTACTCGGTGGTTTATGTCAGTGTAAGAGTACGAGTATATCATCTACACATAGAAAGTGATGATTGAGGATAGCGATAACTATAGAAGTTGTAAGTAAGTGGACGTCACTAATGTGAGGTAAACTCGGCGATAAGTAGTTAAGTAAACAAGACAGAGATCAGCTTAACTGTTCTTGCTGGCGTTACTCGGTGGTTTATGTCAGTGTAAGAGTACGAGTATATCATCTACACATAGAAAGTGATGATTGAGGATAGCGATAACTATAGAAGTTGTAAGTAAGTGACGTCACTAATGTGAGGTAAACTCGGCGATAAGTAGTTAAGTAAACAAGACAGAGATCAGCTTAACTGTTCTTGCTGGCGTTACTCGGTGGTTTATGTCAGTGTAAGAGTACGAGTATATCATCTACACATAGAAAGTGATGATTGAGGATAGCGATAACTATAGAAGTTGTAAGTAAGTGACGTCACTAATGTGAGGTAAACTCGGCGATAAGTAGTTAAGTAAACAAGACAGAGATCAGCTCAACTGTTCTTGCTGGCGTTACTCGGTGGTTTATGTCAGTGTAAGAGTACGAGTATATCATCCACACATAGAAAGTGATGATTGAGGATAGCGATAACCATAGAAGTTGTAAGTAAGTGACGTCACTAATGTGAGGTAAACTCGGCGATAAGTAGTTAAGTAAACAAGACAGAGATCAGCTTAACTGTTCTTGCTGGCGTTACTCGGTGGTTTATGTCAGTGTAAGAGTACGAGTATATCATCTACACATAGAAAGTGATGATTGAGGATAGCGATAACTATAGAAGTAGCAAGTAAGTGACGTCACTAATGTGAGGTAAAACTCGGCGATAAGTAGTTAAGTAAACAAGACAGGGATCAGCTTAACTGTTCTTGCTGGCGTTACTCGGTGGTTTATGTCAGTGTAAGAGTACGAGTATATCATCTACACATAGAAAGTGATGATTGAGGATAGCGATAACTATAGAAGTTGTAAGTAAGTGACGTCACTAATGTGAGGTAAACTCGGCGATAAGTAGTTAAGTAAACAAGACAGAGATCAGCTTAACTGTTCTTGCTGGCGTTACTCGGTGGTTTATGTCAGTGTAAGAGTACGAGTATATCATCTACACATAGAAAGTGATGATTGAGGATAGCGATAACTATAGAAGTAGCAAGTAAGTGACGTCACTAATGTGAGGAAAACTCGGCGATAAGTAGTTAAGTAAACAAGACAGGGATCAGCTTAACTGTTCTTGCTGGCGTTACTCGGTGGTTTATGTCAGTGTAAGAGTATATAATCTACACACAGAAGGTGATGATTGAAGACAGCGATAACTATGTAAGAGAGAAGTCAACGAAATCATTAATGTGAGGAAAGAAATACACTTCCATAAAAATCTGTTGATTATTTGCAAGACTAGCTGTATCACAAAAACATGTCTTTACTTTGTTAATTACAACCAGAAAATGAACATGATACTGAACTTCCTCAAAACTTATAAGATAATAGAGGTTTGCCCTCCAGTAGGTAAAAACCGTAAAACAATTTTAGTTTGTAAGGAAAGTTGTCTACTGAAATTATTTACCATCTGAATGTTTATGTTTTTGTTTTTCCCCAATTAATTTCTTATTGATTTTAATGAGCTGCCAATTTATGAGATAGAAAGCTGTAGGGTCCTACTTTTCTTCTTCTTGTATCATGACTTTTCAAATAAAGACTCAATTAATAATTCATTGATTCTGACACCAACTTGGTACGGCAGCTTTTTGAAGGCCACCGTTTCATGCTGCTGTGTTGTGTATTGTTTGTTGAGTTTCCCCTACCTACCTGGTCATGTAATGGTGGAAGTCCCTTGCCTGTATCATAACGCACTTCAAACAGACAATGACTCTCAAGGATTTAATGCCAGAATTTCCGGGGAGATGTTGTCACAGAGTCAGTTAATGAATCTGTTGATCTTAGGATAATTGAAGCTGATTTATTTATTATTTTCTGTAATAAAATATGTTTATAACTAGAACTATTCAGAATATTAAAATAAATAGTGTATATAAAAAGATAAACAGTGTTATAGTTTCTAACTTGGCCACTGACAACAAATTTTTCGTACTCTGAAAATACTAAAACGCTATGTAGTATTCAAACAAAAAGATTTTAAAAATCCATATTACGAAAAAAACCCAGCACACAAGAGCATAAGGTTATTTATTATATGTAATGATTAAACCTACCTTAAAAATATAACTAACTAATTTTAATCGCTTCGTTTATCTATACTGATTACTTGGGTTTGAGCAAGAGTTTTATCTCCGAGCTCCAAACTCTATATGGGCCAAAATTACGTTTAATAAACAGAATCTCAATCTCGCTTAACGGTAAAGTGGCGAGTTAGCAGCTTGGCAATATCCGGATCCGGGTAATAAGCACCGCTATCAAGATAGCAGCGCATCTGCCAGTTGAGCTATGGAGCATTATATATAACAGCGTATACCATCTGTTGTTCTAGCAGCAACATCAAGGTAGAAATGAACGCGTCATTACATTTCCGTACGTTGTTTAAGCTCGTTCTTTGTTAACACTGGAACACAGTTATGACGTTGTTTTGTATCGACGGTCTTTATTTGATATAATAAAAACTTTGTAAATGAAATTTGGAGAAAGTGTTATGTAAAAGTGGTCAAAGCATTGCTATTGACAACTCATGAATAAATATTGCCTAACTTGTCTCTCCCCCGATGTCGGCTATTTATACTCCTTGTTATTGTACAAAACTATAAATAAATCGCATATATTGAATGGTTTAGTTACGATTATTACATAGTTCAAACTTGGAATCGCAATATTTTAATTGTGACTGCATACCTCAATATTATGCAGTTGGAATTAAAAAAGTATTTTAATTTCTAAATCAGACGAAAAAGATCAAATTTGGGAACATGTTTAACACTCTTGTCCAGTAGATGTTCTGAAGAGAGTTCTTACAACCACGCTTATCTAAGTTTCTCTTGTCAATAATGTATGACCCATTGGCATATTTACATAATTAAGGGGGTTTTTCGTATTCTTGGTAGTAGTGGTAGTAACACTAATCTCGACCCAAGAATGAAATATGGCATCTTTTGATATATTCTATAAAAATAATACCAATGAGTAAAGAAATTCTCTCACACCCTCGCAATCATCCATATAATGAGAAATTAAGTGATTAATTTAGTAAAATTCAAATGTTTAATCTTTCAATTGCTTTAGCCAGCTTTCCACTACAAGTTAAAAAAAAATATTTAGACAAAATATACAAATATTTTATAAAACAATACATCACTTTAATCTATTTAATCTTTATAAACCCCATTGGGTTTAAAACAACATAGCACACACACATGAACCTAAACATAAAGTTCTGAAAGGTCAATTTAACCAAAAATGGCCAAATTAGAAAGTAAGATCCGTACTTAATTGGTAAACTATGCTTAGTCTAAACCAAAATCTACTTTTCAACTTAATCGGGAATTGAACCCATTGTTTGTTAATTGATAAGTGAGTTTAAGTAAAGTAACTTTGTAATTTAAACGAGCCTAACCTAATTCTATGTTTATGGTTATAAAAACGTTAACATATTGTGCTAATAAGTGAAATACCAAAATAGTATATACAAATGTTTAACATACATTTTCACTTAAAAATGGGGTGGTAAGTAGTAATGATATCCGATTTCAATAATTTGATTTCGAATTTATTTACAGTTAGGATTTTTAGACTATGGTGATACCTAGGCAACTTAGCATCGTAATATGACTTAATTTATATGGCGTTATAAAATGTAAACGTATTCTATCACATGGATTCTCCTGAAAAAGATAAGATTAAAACTCTGTTATATCACCTAAAGCAATTACACAGCAGCCTGCAGATGGCAGTGTTTGATGTTTTATCGGAAATTAAATCTCAAAACAATTATTCAGCCTCGTTGGGTCCAGAGCATCGTTATTTATCTTTCGCCTCAAGATCTTCCGTCGATGATGCGTTCTGCTGCCTCGTTTGGTCTATTTGTTGAACAAAGATATGAATTCTGTTTCGTCAAATATAAGTTTTCCAGAACACAAAATAACGGGGTACATTAATAAAATCTCAAACAAAATTTTATGATTTTATGTTTGAACCAGCAGTTACCCGCGGCTCTACATGCGACTTCCTATTGAATAACATGTACGTCTTGGGAATAGCATTCTTAAATACCATAATTAACACTATAAAAAAAGTGATGATTACTGGAAGATATTCCAACCTCCTAATCCATTTAAGAATAACTGTATTTCAAGCATAAACAAGCAATGTTTTGCGGCGCTGAAGCCGGTAAATGAAACAGCCTTTATGAGTACCAATGAACCACACAAATTTCGATGATATTTCAAATGAATATATCAAATAATTTTACTGAAATTTGAACTATTTTTAGGCCAAGCAAGTTACAAACCCCGGTTGGAGCAATCACTTTTTGCGATTCAATGTTCATTTTTAGTAAAAGCAGGCTCTTGCCCTCCTTTTTATAAATTTAATAAACGATAACGGTCGTTTGACAGGAATTTGGCTTTCCAATCATATGTTACTTTGCTTTTTTAAACAAATGTGTGACAAAAACGGTCAAATACAAAAAATATGAATCGTAATAGTGAGGGCCCTGTGTAGTAGTGGTAACATTCTTGTCCGGCATGTCAGAGACCAGGTTTCGAATCCCGCCAAAGAATGTACTTTTTGCAATACAATGTTTATTGAACATTCAAATCAAGCTGTTGGCCTCATACAAATGTTTTATATATATATATTTTTGCTCTAAACCAAAAGAGACTGGTTTATACTGTTGGTGTACCAGTCAGGTATCACTTAACAATAGCCTTAAGTGGCGGTTCATTGTCGAAAATTTAGTTTATGCGTTCTTTTATGCATTAGGGTATTTTTAAGAAGGGGGGGGATTTCAATTCTTGAAACGTTCCATCTAACATAAACCCTAGTAATCCTTGTAATTCACAATAATTTTCTCTAAGATATTGATGGACAGTTTATGACTTTTGAATTCCATGTAACTGAAGTACCACTAGCTCAATATAAGGAAATTTGTTAGATAGGTATGGTAATTAGTTACACAGAATTTAATTAAGCCAAAGAAACTTTTCTTTTAAAAATGTGACACTGCAGGTTATTTTTCATCGAAAGTTCCTTAGGGTCATTACCGATATTTTCAAGAAAATAATTAAAAAATTACCTAAATCTTAAAGTATAAGAATGTACAGATATTGTGTATTGTGCAAACAATGGGCACGCCCTATATTATTGTACAACTCGCCCTCACACTCCATATATCTCCAGAACGGCCACTTCACAAGTTAACTCGGAGGCATACATTCTTGTAATTCTACTGACATTCATCTTGTTTTCAACTTAAACAGAGTGAAATTTTTTGTCCAGAAAGTATAATTGTAAAAAAATAGAAGAAATTTAAACGTGGTAATGTTATATTCTTTTGCATTTATCAAAAGATAAAAAACCAAAAATTAAAAATATTCATGTTCAGGATAATATTTTTTATGTACGGCTTGAATTGCTCTTAGCAGAGGCTTATCCCATTTTAAAGTTTATTTTGTTTGTTCTCCATGGGCCACTGGTCTGTGCGAGGACCTTATCAAAGAGAATAAGGGGGAGAGTTGTTACAGTAACAGGTCAAAGTGCAAGGTCACAGACAGGCTCGAACATGCGCTATCTCCAACTCAAATCCAAAGTCTGAAATTTAGACCGCTCAGCTATCGTCAACCTGGCCCATAATAAATATTATATGTAAGGAAATGTATCCAATGTAAATTTACACATGCATATACCAAATTAATATAAGCTGGTATAAAAGAGTAAATTCTTTTCATTCTATAGTTCATATACCTAAAGAAGTAAAACTAAAATACTACGAGACTTTATATGCCCTATAAAATTGTTTTAAAACCGTTAAAATGCTAAAAGGTATCATTAAAATAACTTTAAAAGCAAACTAATTTAATTTTGAAGAAACATTAATTATTTAAATATGATCCACATATGCAGCTATTGAAACTTTTTATATTTCTTACATTTACATTAAATATCAGATAATACGGTTTGAATTATTGATACTAAAAACAGTATAAATATTTCTTCCAATTCCAAAATTTTAATATAACGTGAACAATCTCTCAACATAGTGAGGTTTCAGAGCCAACTCAGTGTGAGGTACAGTGGCTGACCAGGATGAAGTGCTGTTCTACCTCCCTGGACCACAAGCAGACAGTCGGCCAGACATAAATACCCACAAGCCAGTACTGCAGCCATATGTTCTCGTATATTGTACTCTACATTCTGTAATAAAAGCGGAACCATTACTCCACCTTGTGAGGTAACACACTCACCTCAGTGTGAGTTACAGTGGCTGACCAGGAAGAAGTGCTGTTCTACGTCCCTGGACCAAAATCAGGCAGTAGGCCAGACAGAACTAAACATATATTCATCTGTTAACATACATTCATCTGGTCACATATATTCATCTCTTCACATATACTGTATTCTACTTTCTATAAAAGCGACTGAACAATCACTCCAACTTTTTTCATATAGATAGTTTACAAGTTTTTGATATGAATAAAGGCATGACAACATTATTCATCAAGTCAAATTCTCTGTTTAGTTCATAAATTAGGTATTTTTTATGAAAATGAATTAATTATTTTTATACGTCTGTATTACATTTATTGTACTTTTATCTTAAAAAAATGAAAATGTTATATATTCTCATTTATTAGGCTATTGAAGTTTAGAAGATCCTGCATAATTAGCAGTCGGTCCCAGGAGAGTCGCTCTGTTATTAAAGGAGAATTCAAAAGTATTTCAACCTAATCAGGAATTACTTGCACTATAAGGCATCCATTGTTTGATACAGTAGAAAAGGAGGAAGTTTTACTACAGAAAATTGCCATTGACTTTTCATTCTGAAGTCTACATCTAATTTTAAATAATATTAAACAATTTTCATAACCTTTGTTATTGAAACTTAAGATGCCTATCAATGTTACGTGGTGTCCATACCTCAGGGAGGTTGGTAGGTTACTGACATCCAGTCTACAATACTCTTGCAACTGAGGAGTGATCAAGCGTTACATACCTACACTACATGGATATGTGATATCTAAACCTCAGCGAGGTTGGTAGGTTACTGGCATCCAGTCTACAATACTCTTGCAACTGAGGAGTGATCAAGCGTTACATACCTACACTACATGGATATGTGATATCTAAACCTCAGCGAGGTTGGTAGGTTACTGACATCCAGTCTACAATACTCTTGCAACTGAGGAGTGATCAAGCGTTACATACCTACACTACATGGATATGTGATATCTAAACCTCGGCGAGGTTGGTAGGTTACTGACATCCAGTCTACAATACTCTTGCAACTGAGGAGTGATCAAGCGTTACATACCTACACTACATGGATATGTGATATTTTAACCTCAGCGAGGTTGGTAGGTTACTGGCATCCAGTCTACAATACTCTTGCAACTGAGGAGTGGATCAAGCGTTACATACCTACACTACATGGATATGTGATATCTAAACCTCAGCGAGGTTGGTAGGTTACTGACATCCAGTCTACAATACTCTTGCAACTGAGGAGTGATCAAGCGTTACATACCTACACTACATGGATATGTGATATCTAAACCTCAGCGAGGTTGGTAGGTTACTGACATCCAGTCTACAATACTCCTTGCAACTGAGGAGTGATCAAGCGTTACATACCTACACTACATGGATATGTGATATCTAAACCTCAGCGAGGTTGGTAGGTTACTGACATCCAGTCTACAATACTCTTGCAACTGAGGAGTGATCAAGCGTTACATACCTACACTACATGGATATGTGATATCTAAACCTCAGCGAGGTTGGTAGGTTACTGACATCCAGTCTACAATACTCTTGCAACTGAGGAGTGATCAAGCGTTACATACCTACACTACATGGATATGTGATATCTAAACCTCACCGAGGTTGGTAGGACTTAAAAGTCATAAGTACAAAACAGAACGGCAAAAAAACAAGTTCAGTCCATGGGCTTACCCAGTTTTTTTACCAAACCTGGTAAAATAAAAGCCACATATAAATAGAAATTTATGTTTTTATTCAAATGAAATAAAGATACAAGGTAAACTCTACTTAGGCAATCTTAGTTTGATGTCCAGATTATTCATGAGGCAAACTTCCATAGTATTCTTGAGCTTGTGGGCCACAGAATTTTTTCAAGGCTTGCAAATCTTGGTACTTGGCCAATGGAATCGGTAGAAGACCTAGAACAACAAAAAACATGTATTTTATGTCATTAACCTAAAACTATAAGTTATAACTGAATAAGGAGGTTACGTCAGTGTAGATTAGGTAGCTACACCACCAGGTGCTAAATGAGTATTACTTTAATTGACATTCAAATGTATTGAAAGTATAATAAACTAAGTTATACAACCTTATATAATAGTTAAAATTGTGTCTAGTGGAAATAATATTGCTTACCTTCATATGAAAAGTTTGGTAGGTTGAATTCTCCCTCATTTTTTCCATGTGGTGGCAGATCCATTGTGGTAATGGATGCAAGTTCAAAAGCACCATTAAAACTTGTTCTGAACTTAACTTCATTCTTGAGATTTATTTCAAATACAATTTCTCTGACAGGGCGGGTAGCAAAGGGACACTTTTTCTTGTAAAACGGTGTGCTAAGTGTGGCAGTCCATTGACGAAATGTATCAATCGTGGCTTCGTGCACGATAAAGGGTGACGGATTTGTCCGAGCTGTTTCAAATACCTCGATCCAGTCATGTGGAAAGCTCAGTACGAGTTTTTTGGTTGATTAACCCTAAGTTTTTGTCAGTCTCAAGGTAACTATGTCCCTCTCACTGGAAAACTTGCTGTTATTAAGTCAAAGCGTCGCTCAGTATGAACTAAATTGTGGAAAAAACGTACCAATGTATAATTTTTGTTCTGTCCTGAACATCCATCACAGAACACTTCCAGTTTCCTTACTCTTTCGTCCAATTCATCGTAAACAAATTTGTGAAGCATTGAACATACGTCATCGCTTCCTTTTTTTCCTGAACATTCTGGGTAGATGAAAAAGACGCTTTTTTCTACTTGCTAATATATGAACGTTGAAGTTGTAAACAGACAATTGCCTTTTATAGTACACATCGTTAGTAGGGATGTTGGGCAAAGACAGGTTTTTGCCAAAATCAAAAGCAATAGCTTCATAATCTGCATGAGTCTTACTAAACTCTTTAGCATCTTTTTTTCTTGTTATAGAATGCGCTTGCTTTTCTTTTATGGACTTGGTTTTCAACATGTAAACGTTCGATTTCTTTATTAATTTTTGTCAAACAATTTTTGTCAGTTATGTGTTTTTTTTTCATTTTCTAATACCTTAACTTTGGCTGAAAATTCATCACAAGTACTGCACGTGTCTGTGCGAGGATATCCGAAAGATATGTTGAATTCACTTGAAAAGATTTCTCTGTAACACTGGTAAGAAACTTTAACTGATGGGTATGCTTCTTTAAATAAATTATACATCTTTGTTGTATTCAGCTCTTCAGAAAGATAAGTTTTCTTTGAGTCTTTTAATCCATAGTGACTGCCTCGTCTGGGAAAAGATGCAATGTGGGCCTTGATGGAATTTCTAGTTACGTCTGAAAGCCTGCAAGGCCTATTATCGTGTTTACCCCGTTTATCTAAAGGGGATTGACCACTTGACCTCAAACTAGACACTAAATACTCAAACTTTGCCTTTAGTTATGCCATGAAAAGCAATGAAAGCTTTGCGACAAATTACAGTATCCTCAACAGTTTCCATTAATATTCACCCTTACTCTATATTTGTAGGAGGCATTGTTTTGTCGGGCATTTTCTGCATTTCTAGGCTGTCTACGTTGAATGGGCAAGACTGAAATTAGGCCACACAAGTAACTATTTTGCATGTCAACAGAGTTTAGTAAATTAAATTCCTTTAAAATACTATTTCTAGTCGCCTCTGGGACTTTCTCAAAGCACTTCAAGGTACATTGGCAATCTTCACCCATAGTAATGTGAAGATAGGTTAAGTTTCTTTCTTACCTCTGACATCCTACCATACCTTTTCCTTTTCTTCGAAGTTTCAAGCTTCATTGGAGAACCATCAGAGGGAATGTCACCTTTCATATAGTTATTAAAAAATAGCACGTAATATTAATGATAATTAGATACTAAACTCACTAAGCATTGAAAACCACCACTCTATAACACCATTATTTCACATTAATTCAGTATTCAAGTGTAAAGAAGTCAGGTGGTGCGCGTAGTGGCAGACACAAGCACTATGGACTGAGCCTGTTCTTTCCAATACTGGATGGACTGAGCTTATTCTTTCCCTTTGGTGTTTTTTTTAATTGTTGTTTTTCTCGGGACTGAGCTTGATATTTCCCAAATTAGCACATGCTACATATGCCGCAACAGGAGTACCAACATATAAAGCCAAAAAAAAATCAAAATTGAGAAAAATGGACTTAGCCTGTTCTTTGTTTTTGATTCCGTTAGCCCTTCATATGTGATATCTAAAACCTCAGCGAGGTTGGTAGGTTTTAACTGAAATCCAGTCCACAATACTCTTGCAACTGAGGAGTCGTGATCAAGCGTTACATACCTACACTACATGGATATGTGATATCTAAACCCTCAGCGAGGTTAGTAGGTTACTGACATCCAGTCCACAATACTCTTGCAACTGAGGAGTGATCAAGCGTTACATACCTACACTACATGGATATGTGATATCTAAACCTCAGCGAGGTTGGTAGGTTACTGGCATCCAGTCTACAATACTCTTGCAACTGAGGAGTGATCAAGCGTTACATACCTACACTACATGGATATGTGATATCTAAAACCTCAGCGAGGTTGGTAGGTTACTGACATCCATTCTACAATACTCTTGCAACTGAGGAGTGATCAAGCGTTACATACCTACACTACATGGATATGTGATATCTTAACCTCAGCGAGGTTGGTAGGTTACTGACATCCAGTCTACAATACTCTTGCAACTGAGGAGTGATCAAGCGTTACATACCTACACTACATGGATATGTGATATCTAAACCTCAGCGAGGTTGGTAGGTTACTGACATCCAGTCTACAATACTCTTGCAACTGAGGAGTGATCAAGCGTTACATACCTACACTACATGGATATGTGATATCTAAACCTCAGCGAGGTTGGTAGGTTACTGGCATCCAGTCTACAATACTCTTGCAACTGAGGAGTGATCAAGCGTTACATACCTACACTACATGGATATGTGATATCTAAACCTCAGCGAGGTTGGTAGGTTACTGACATCCAGTCTACAATACTCTTGCAAACTGAGGAGTGATCAAGCGTTACATACCTACACTACATGGATATGTGATATCTAAACCTCAGCGAGGTTGGTAGGTTACTGACATCCAGTCTACAATACTCTTGCAACTGAGGAGTGATCAAGCGTTACATACCTACACTACATGGATATGTGATATCTAAACCTCAGCGAGGTTGGTAGGTTACTGACATCCAGTCTACAATACTCTTTTGCAACTGAGGAGTGATCAAGCGTTTACATACCTACACTACATGGATATGTGATATCTAAACCTCAGCGAGGTTGGTAGGTTACTGACATCATCCAGTCTACAATACTCTTGCAACTGAGGAGTGATCAAGCGTTACATACCTACACTACATGGATATTGTGATATCTAAACCTCAGCGAGGTTGGTAGGTTACTGACATCCAGTCTGCAATACTCTTGCAACTGAGGAGTGATCAAGCGTTACATACCTACACTACATGGATATGTGATATCTAAACCTCAGCGAGGTTGGTAGGTTACTGGCATCCAGTCCACAATACTCTTGCAACTGAGGAGTGATCAAGCGTTACATACCTATACTACATGGATATGTGATATCTAAACCTCAGCGAGGTTGGTAGGTTACTGGCATCCAGTCTACAATACTCTTGCAACTGAGGAGTGATCAAGCGTTACATACCTACACTACATGGATAATGTGATATCTAAACCTCAGCGAGGTTGGTAGGTTACTGACATCCAGTCTACAATACTCTTGCAACTGAGGAGTGATCAAGCGTTACATACCTACACTACATGGATATGTGATATCTTAACCTCAGCGAGGTTGGTAGGTTACTGGCATCCAGTCTACAATACTCTTGCAACTGAGGAGTGATCAAGCGTTACATACCTACACTACATGGATATGTGATATTATAACCTCAGCGAGGTTGGTAGGTTACTGACATCCAGTCTACAATACTCTTGCAACTGAGGAGTGATCAAGCGTTACATACCTACACTACATGGATATGTGATATCTAAACCTCAGCGAGGTTGGTAGGTTACTGACATCCAGTCTACAATACTCTTGCAACTGAGGAGTGATCAAGCGTGATCAAGAGTGATCTTGAATTTAAGACATTATTTCACAACAATCCGTTCTGGTATTATATTAAGTATTCCAGGAAATTTGTTTGGGAACTACAGGTGAACTAATCTGTGAATAACAAACGGTATGAGAGATAGAGCTGCAGAATAGAATGTGTACAAGGAATGGATTCCGCTTTACTGCAAATACTTTTTATTAAGTTTTCAACGTTTCAGTATAAAACTTTTGTATTCGTGTTCATATTAAATTGCCACAATATCTTCTGTGTTGCTTTGATAAAATATTTCGTTTCCTAATATAAAATACTAATGGATTAGATTTAAAATATAGTTCAATTGGTAATTAAAATATAGTTTAATTAGACTAATTTTCTACTAAGAACGCGATTGAAATTCGAAGAAGAGTTCCTAAAATTTTACCACTCAAAAATAACACATAAGATTACCGCAATAACATATAAAACTACAACAATAACTTTTCCAGCAAGGGAAGGGTAGGTGGATTACGATATCCTTACATGTAACCTAGCTATTGTGGGAAGGGTTGAATCAATACAAATGTTGAGTTTAAACTCTAGTTCACCTTCCTCCTAATACAATGTCTGAAGTCTGACTTCAGAGACTTGATTCTGAGAATATGGTTGGAGTCATGCTTGTCTGAAAAGATAAAAAAAGTCAGCGACGAAGATGCTTATAATGGACTTTTTACATAGTTTCGACATCAGGGACATGCGGACTACAAAATATAGAGTGTTCTCATTGTCTCCATAGGTAAAAAAGTGAATCTGTGACGTCTGTGAAAAATTTAAAATACTCTAAGTATTTACGTGTAGTATTTAATTCATCTAAGATTACTTTTTAAAGCGAATTCGTTATCTTATCCAATTTTTGCATAACATATCATTAAAACAACTAAATATATGGTGGACCTACCTGTAAATGGTGGTTACCTACCCCCCACGCAATAAGTCCGGGTATAATAAATATGTCAGATGTTTTCCGTTTTCTTTTTAAACTTTTTATGAACTTCTAGGGAAGCCAACCCAATGTCCCATTAACATCAACTTGTGTGTAAGCATATACATGCGTATGCCCGTCACTCGATTCTTTTGATCCTTATTGATCATACTTTGGAATAGACTTTTTATGACATGTCCTGATATGTACGTGAGAAAAGAGTATAAAAATGCTAAATGACTTTAAAAACCTATAGATAACGCACACAGATATACACAGGAGTAAGTAGTCGCTTAGGTAGAAGTTATATTTAGTCTCAGAGGCACTGACCGACTGCAGACAAGCGGTGACAAAGAGTTCCGGTAGTAACAGGGTTACTTCCGGTCCACATTGTCAATGCTGAACTTTTAGTTTAGTGGCCCAACTCACTTAATTGAGTGTATCCCTCTCGATTTGGGTTCAATTTGTTCTGTAATTGATTTATGTGATGGTTTATGTGAACATAATAGCCTAATATAAGAGATGTCAGGGAGAGAATTGTGCCTCAGTTCCAGAGTGAGAACATGTCACGGCTCTTCGAACTTACGGACAAACTCCCGATAAATCAGTTAACAACTGAATGCGACGCTGCTGGCGCTGCGGCAGCCTCATCAGACGATATTGTGTCATCGAGTTAAACTGTGCTGTGGAACTAACTGAAACGTGTGATATTAGTGGTAATTCTTTACATCACCCTTACAGTATACATTTTGAAAATTACTTCACCTACTGGTATACTTTACATGTACAATACATCCAAGAATAAAATACGAATGTTTGCATAAATTAATTAGCTTAATTTTTCCATTACCAAAATTTACGTCAGCGTCAACCGAAAAGGATATTTCAGTATAATTACTATCTTAATTTAAAAATAATTTCCAGAAAAACGTGTGTATTCCAAATTTATTTTAAAGTTTACCAGAATCTGCAAATATTATTAGTTAGTTATTATTTAAGAATAAAACTATTATTTAATTCGTTTAAGTAAGGTGAAACAATACTTTGCAATAATTTTTACAAGGACATCATGTATGAGAGTCCAGCTAACCCGCTAGAAGTAGCTCCCACCTCTTGCTTTTCAACGGGCTTTTCCCTCGACATTTGTCACGAATTTTTCCTGCTCTTTCTGAGTCTGTGTCCCGAGACCTGTATCTGTGTATACTGAAGTATGGGGGATTGTACACTAGTAAATAAATCTTACCCATCAGAGTTTGACCATCATTTATTGCAACACTCTGTGATCTTTTGAAACGACACTTTTCTGGTCCGAATCACTGATTGACTCAATTATTACAGACAAGAAAACAAAACATAAACCTAATTCCAAGAACACTTCTTTTATATCAACGCAAAGCTCCCAAATATATTTTCCTAATAAAATATTTCACTTTTATTTGACTCCACTGATGATAATGAAAGTAGGTAAACTCAAAATTGTTGACCCCGATGAGTTTCTATCAGAAAACGCTGATCACGAATGTTGTCCTTGAAATCCTTGAGCACGAACCAGAGGATAAAGCTCGCGGGAATTTGTGTTCGAGGCTAAGACAGGCCTATTTGTTTCTCGTACTCGTGACTTATGCTCGAGTCTTGCATTCTCAGCAGTGACAACGTCTGGACTAGTCTCCAAGCAGCTTTTAAGTATGTTTGTACGCTTTTTATTCCCCTTCTTTTCTGCTTTCTGTTCTTTATTTTTGTACGTACTAGTACCTTCCCCCATCTGACGAAGAGGATATATTCTAATCCTCGAAACGTTATGTTATACCTTTTGTAACCAAAACGATGACAAAAAGAATCCTGTTATTCTGTGAAACCTTCCATCGTCAATTACAAACTAAAATAATAAAAGTATAAGGACTTGTATTTATAGGTTAAATGAAAGTTTTTAACCAACTAATTACGTTCTGGTATAAATATTTGTAAACCGTCCTTTTACACATTTTGTTATAGACAATTCATTATGTATCTGTGACAATATATATGTATTTAGTTAAAAAAAAAAACACTCAATCTGAATTTTATATTAGTTTTTTTTATTTACCAAACATCTGGTATGAATCATCAACATTTTCTTGTGTTTACTCAGTTTGACTGCAATAGTTAACGTTTACAACTACTTAGCCAATAAGTTGTTTGTAAGTAATTCTAGATGCAAGAAGAAACTAAAAGTTACAATGAAAGGCAAGTCAATTGATTACTCAACATTCATTCACATGCACTTCTGGTCTCTTCGTGAACTTTTATTTTTAACTGCACTGTAAAGTTCTAGTTTCGTTACTGCAGTTAGTTGGCGTATACATTATTCATATGCGCACTTACTGAAACTAACATCCTTGGCTCGTGGTAAAGTTGATGATAGCCTTTTAACCAACCCCTTGTTAACATATTGATATTTACCCTTCTTAGGGACAAAGTGTAAGTTTTCTATGCTGCAGAAATATTGCTTTATATTTAAGGTCGATACAGCACCAAAGGGGAAGTAAGTTAATACTGATAGGATAGCACTGTGTGGATAGATGATTTTAAAACCGAAACTTATCGTACACTGACTCTTGCTTTTCATCCAACATCACACCTTTATCAGCTCTTGTCTTTGCTGAAATATATTTATTTATTTATATATATTTTATACATACAAATATGTATAGAGTAAGTAAGTTTGCAATGATAAAATATACCATTCTTTTGTTATTTAAATAAATACAACTATTGTTCCAAATACAAACAAACATAAATATCAAATAAATTCCCCCCCCCCTTTACCACCAAGAGGAATGTTATCTTGAGATTATTTTCTCTATCTAGCATATTTATCTTTGCCTATAAGGTTTATATATGCATATATATATATATATATATATATATATATTATATATATAATCAGTGATCTTATATTATAAACTTGTGGAAGTGTTTAAACATACTTGAATACTTAAAGCCAGGCGTGAAGATTTTGAGGTATACTTTCTCTACCGCCAAATATTATGACGACATCTGATTAAGTGATTAGATACTGACGTAAGGTATAACGGACGCTTAAAGTACTTAGTAAGTATTAGTTAAACTAATATTCATGAGTAAATACGTTTTATTATACATGCGTATATCGGTTACAACCTTTTATTTTCAAACTATTGTATTTTCTTATTAATCTAAACATTCTTGTACGGTATGTGTAAAATTAGTGTTAAATTCCCATACTATAAAGGATTACAGAATTTTATTTTAACGTTGGTAATTTTCTACAATGTTTTCGACACTTTTTTCTATTTCAGTATCGGACCAATAATTCTATTATTAAAAAGTCAGCGTTAAGCGTAAAAAAGTGTTTGTAGTTGGAAGCAGTGATAGTATAAGCTAAGAGTACTAATAATGTCAAAAATGGCCCTGCGTTAACAAAAAAACATAAACAAAATTTAACTAACTGAGTGGTAAAAAACTGCTGTTAAACTGTAAGGAATTGATCTATTTAGAATAATACTACGGTAAATTATCGATGTGTAAGTATAAAACCTACAAAGTCCCCGGCTGTAAATACAAATGGCCAGGCTGAGTATAATAGGCCCCGAGCCGACTTTACAGCTGATCCGGAACGATAAACTATTCTGGAGGGAATATTCCAGTAGCCGTGTCAAATCCTGATAGCGTTTTATCTGGGGACTCGTTATGGTGATCTGTTTATTTCCGTCATAAGCGTAAAAGTTATATTTTTCGGTTTTATTTCCTCTCATTACATTACTTCATCATTACAGCTGTGAAAGCCTGTTAATCGGGGAGAATTTTCTCTGTAACCTAGTGTAAGGATTAGGGTTAGACTGTCGCAATACTGCTGAATTACAATTTGATTCCGCGTAAGTTCATAATATCCTCAGGTTTCTAAATCAGTGCAATAAGAGAATTATTAATTTGCTATTTATTATTATAAATAAAAAAATATTTGCTGCTCTTGTTCTCCCTATAATGTCAAAAAATGACCCAGCGTTAACCCGAAACATAAACAAAATCGTATCAGCAAGACGCGGGCGGAACGAGTGAAACTTGTGTATCGTAAAGATTCCTGCAGCGCTGTAAAGTTAGTCGCAGTTATTTTTACTGCAGAGACAGATGCGGATTTAAGATGTGGCCGTT
>NW_025781222.1:0-42125 GCF_021130785.1 Homalodisca vitripennis | reverse complement strand
TTACTATATTAAAATAGTAGTGTGCGTGCGCGCTACATCACTCTCCCTTTCAGGAAAAGATGGATCATACAGAATTTTCATGGTGATACATCTTAGATTCTCAGAATATAACAAAACATTTACAATACTTCAAAAAAAAATGTATAGGATTAACAATTTTACATTACATCATTTTTTCACAAACTTAAACAAGGACAAAAATAGTATTTTTAGGCTGCGTAAGTTCTTATAATCTACAATTTAATTCTACTTGACATTGACAATCACTTAAGATATACGTCCTCCTAACTACATTACATTTCTTGAGCTTGGCAAGTCCCCACATATTTATAACAAATATAGTCTTTGCAACACTGACCTGACTGGTTCAGCACTACAATGAATTTCACAATACCGTACTTCAAGGCGGGCTTGTGTATTGAATTGAACAAAGGAAGACTCCTGAATAATTTCTGCGAGCGGAGTTCCATGTTCTACTCGAATGGTTGGGGCTTGCCGCTCCAGCAAACTGAGGACATCCTCGCACAGGTTGGCATTTTCCTGTGGACAAAACAAAAACTACGCAAAAGTACACTGTTCAATAATGAACAAAATAAACATTGAAACTATGATAATGTAGAAATAGTTCAGTGGGGTTTCTATACTTTCTTTGATACTAGGGTACAAAACATGTGTATCATTTAAAAGCTTGTTAAGGTCTAGTTCTATGTGATTATCTTTAAGATTGTCCTTGACTTTTTGCATTGTTTCAAATAACAAGCTACTGTTTTTAAAGATTAGATTTTCTTCGTGAGATAGCAACAGATTAATCTTTGGGATGTGCAAATGGTTAATGTCAAATTTATATTTTATATTTTCCTTGAGTCCTCGAGAATAACTTATTATATTTACCAAAGATAGCGCAAACTTGAAGCCTGTTTTAATATTCCAGACTTGTTTAAAAGTTAATTCTAAATAACCTAGATGTGGTGGAAGAGATAACTGAGTTTTCTCCATCAGAACTCCTCATACAGTTAAGTATGACTTTATATGGTTCCTTTAGGCTATAGATCCAATCATTGCCGTTTTGGATCCATACAGGTGAAGTTACATTTATGGTTAAGGTTCGTGAACATTTTTTCTGTGACTAGGTTAGATCCCATGAATAGAGCGAATATACAATCATTAACGCTATGATGCAATACATTTATAGAGTTAGGACACAAATAAAAAATGACTTAGTCTACACTGACTTAGTGTGTTAAAATCGATAGGTGCATAATACTGTCTCTCTTTGGAGATCAACAAATAATCAACTTGTACATTCCATTTTAACCAATGTTGAAGGTTTGTTTGGTACAATGGAATAACTTCTACTTTATAAAGTTCAAGACGTCTGTCTTGCGAACTTAAAGGTACAGTTACGATCAATCTAATTCCTGTCTTGGTGGCTAAAGCATGAGCAGTTGCAAAAGGTGTAATACATAAATACGTCCTCTTCATTAACTGGTATAATTAGTTTCAAATGACGAGGTATGACTTTTCCTATGTCAAGCAATATGTTTACAAACTCATGGGGTGTGGTAGTAATTTGCTGCTTATTCTACCTGTGTTTACTAATTCTAAAGCTTGCCTAAACTCAACAATTCTTAACTTTGCTTCATCTATGGTTTGACCTAAATGACGTGCTAGACTGACGGATTTTAAATGTTTTGTTAATGAACGATGTAGCATAATGTTTTCTTGTTCGAATCCTTGGAGTGAAGTGATTAAACATGCTATTTGAATGAGTAAGTTTTAGTCATTATCTCTGATATGGCTTTAGTATTTGTTACCATCTTTTCATTCATGTCTTTCATTAAGGTGATTTGGTTTTCTCTAGAACTCAACAGTGATCCGCTAATCTTTTTTATCTCTTCAACTTTACTATTAACTTGTTCCATATCTTCGCTAGTGGGCACACCAAACCAACCATTTCAATGCATATCCTCCTGCATCAACTAGTCCTCGCTTGGAGCGTTCTGTAGGTAGAAGTTTAAATAAGTCACTTACTTCGGATTCATACTGGTCTATCCCGGTCTTAATTCTACTATATTCGAAAGCAAAGTCCTCATCCCCACACATTTACACTAGTGTTCGTATAATAAACTAAGTCTGTGCACAATGTCTTAAGTGACTCAAGTTCGTCTCTTATTTCTATCATATTAAAATCTAATACAATCTTCCATTCATCTCCTCGGAAATAATTGTGTCGTGAAGTTTCTTGAAAACGATTCCCTGTGTCATTTCATTCTCTGCCATTCCTGTCTCGACAAAGAGTACAAGTATTCCTGAAATCATCATTTAGATCCTAATAATTGTTTACTTCATGAATATCCTGACTTATTCGAATTTATTTTATTACGTACAGCTTGATCTTATGTTTCTTTATCTTAACCTGCGTAGATATAACTTCTTTCCTTATAGTGTACTCAATCACACATTTGAATTGTTTGGATCCTTTAATTTGGCTTTTATTCACACACCTTGCATACCCATTCATCAACATTCGTTTCACAGTCATACAACATTCATACTCACGCATACAACCCATTCAATTCGGAGTAACTATTGCATTCTACTTTGTACGTGGTACTCTAAAACATCTTTTACTTTACACATCAGACAAGAAGCATAACATTACTAACGAGGAATATTTTTAGTGTATCATATAACATCCTCAAATAACAAACAATACATAATTATTCAATACATTGCGTTTACTTTTAACTACTAAATAAACGATGCAATACGCGTTCACTGTCATTAACAATATGTATATATACATTCCTATTATTTAATAAACTTCATAGTCTTTGAATCTAACACGGTTTTCTTCTATCTCTTATGGATCTAAAAGGGCTGGTCGCTCTTCTGCGGTTCCTGGGCTTGGTTCTCTCCTGTCTTGTTCTTCATTTTGTCCGGCTACTCTATTGAAATGCCTCTTCATGGTCTTCGGTCTCTTCAATGATTTTTCCTGTTCTTCTTCTTCTGCTACCTGAGCAGCTTTTGGATCATTTTGGCTACTTCCTTGTTCTTGCAAACTTAAACTCTCGGTGACAGGTTTTACTCGATTCACATGTACAGTTACATTCTTCCTTTTAATTCGGAGTACGACATTCAAATCTGATATAACCTTGACAATTGTGTATGGACCTTTATCCATAGGGTCTAGACAACTTCTTTCACTCTTCCTTTTTTCACTTGGGGCACGTGAAGGTATACTCGTTGGCCCTCTTCAAAAATTTATTTAGCTTAGAATTCTTGTCGTATTGTCTCTTTTGCTGGGTTCTTGCATGGTCTTGGCATTGTTGAGACAAATTCCTTACGGCATTCAACTTCATCTTAAGATCTTCGACATAATCAGGGTAACCATCATCTTCTTTCTGTGATCAATAGATCATCTTCTAAGGGAGTCTTCATCTCTCTTCCAAAGACTAGCTCAAAAGGAGAAAAATCCTGTTGAATCATGCACTTGAGAGTTATAAGCCATATTTACCATTGGTAGGAGCTCGTCCCAGTCTGTTTGATTTCGGTTGACATAATGACTTAGCATCTTGGGTATGGATCTATGAACTCTTTCTGTTTCTACCATTGCTCATGGGATGATATGCGGTGGTTTGAAGTTTCTTTATTCTTAGTAGAGCACACATGCTTTTCATTATTTCGGATGTGAAATTTGAGCCTTGATCAGTAATTAATTCACAGGGTACTCCCATCTTCGTAATGACTCTCTGCACAAGTGCTCGGGCTATTGTTTCTGCAGTTTGGTCTGGCAATGCAATAAACTCTCCGTACCTTGTAAAAATGATCTATAACTGTCAGTATGTATTTGTTTTTGGAGCTTGTTAGGGGTAATGGGCCAACAATGTCACATGAAATCCGGTATCCAAATTCTGTACTTTCTTGAAATTTACCTAAAGGTGCTTTAGTTTTTTCCGTAATCCATTCTTTTATTGCATGGATCACATGCTCTGATAAAGGAGACAACATCTAATTTCATTTTCGGCCAATAAAACTTTTCTTGGATTCTTAACATCGTCTTCTTGATACCTCCATGACCTGCTGTCGGGATATCATGGTGTAAACGAATAACCTTCTCTCTTAACCGTCTTGGAACGACTATCAGTTGTCTGTCCTGCCTCTTTATATAGATGACTCCTTGTGGACTTGTTTTGAACTGAGGGTATTTTTTCAATCTCTGGCACTCTTCATCCTTACATTGATTTTTCTTTAATGCTGTCCACATCCAATATAGGTAGACTTTCCACAGTATTCTTGCACACAATTCTGCTCAGACAATCAGCGTTTTGATTTTTTATCCCTGGTTTATGGAATACCTTGTAGTCATATTCAGCCAATTTCAGTGCCCATCTAGTGAGTCTACTCGAAGGATCTTTTAGCGACAGCAGCCATCTGATTGCGCTGTGATCAGTATACAAGGAGAATGATCGTCCGTACAGGTAGCATCGGAAATACTTTACTGCCCATACAACTGCTAAAAGTTTCTTTTTTCTGTTACTGTATAATTCTGCTCAGCAGAGTTTAACTGTCTTGACGCATAGGCGATAGGGTGTTCTATTCCATTAATCACTTGTCCTAATACTGCGCCAAGTGCAACATTACTTGCATCAGTGCTTAAGACGAATTCCTTGGAGAAATTTGGATACACTAATAAAGGTTCAGTTACAAGGATGGTCTTCAATTTTTCAAATGATGTTTCCGCTTCTTCGTTCCACTCAAACTTTTGGTCTTTTTTGGTTAATTTTTGTCAGAGGTTTAGCGATGTCGGCAAATTTTCGGTACATGCCTCCTATAGTAACTACATAGTCCTATAAATCCACGAAGTTCCTTTTCATTCTTGGGTCTTGGAAAATTTTTGACAGCTTCAATCTTATTCTGACATGGTTTGATTCCATCTCTCGATACAACATGGCCTAGGAAGTTAATTTCAGACTTTGCTATTTGGCATTTCTTCAACTGGATACTCAAATTTACCTCTTGAAATCTCTCTAGAACTTCACTAAGATCTTTAGCGTGCTGATCAATACTCGAACTGAAGATTAGGATATCATCCATGTAGGGCAAGCATGCTTTTTCCTTTCAGACCTGTGAGAGTAGTATCAACCAATCGTTGAAATACAGAAGGAGAATTGATCAATCCCATTGGCATGCGTGTATATTCATAATGACCATCAGGAGTACTGAAGGCCGTCTTCTCTTGACTTTCAGGGTGCATTTTTACCTGATAGAAACCTGAATTCAGATCCAGTGCCGAGAAGTACTGACTGCCTCCTAACATGTCTAAAGTTTCATGTATATCTGGAAGGGGATATATTTCCGGAACTGTAATTTTATTGAGTTCCCGATAGTCTACACATAGACGATAACTGATGGTACCATCAGAGCCTGCTTTCTTGGGGACAATGATTACCGGTGCTGACCATGGGGAAGTACTGGGTACAATTACACCTTTATCCAATTGTTCTTGTATCAAATTTTGTAGAGTACCTCTCTGTGATTGTGGCACTCTGTAAGGTTTCTTATTGATCGGAGGATGTTGGCTCGTGTTGATTTTGTGAGTAACTAAAGAAGTACACCCCAAATTCTCTATTCCTCCTAAGCTAAATAGACGCTTGTAGCGTTGGAGAACATTTTTTAATTTATTTTGGTCTTCAGTTGGGAGGTGCTTTAATTTTTCTTCAAGTTTTCCATTGAATTCCTCTGTCCTATTTTGTGTTAGATTTACTCGTTTCCATGCTCCTTTATTTGCTTCACTGTGTGGCTCTTCTATTTTGCAGAGCAGCGTATTCTTGTATATCACTAAATTTTCAGAGGTGATATTTATGATTTTGGTCCAACACATTCCTTTATTCACTTTTGAAAGGCTTCTAGCGACATTGATGCCATGAACTTTTACTAACGCTGGTTCTGTAATTACTGTTTTTCCTTCCATTTGTTCCATTTGATCCTTTTTGTTTTTGCTTAATTTTACTTGAATAAGCATTTCTGAACGGGCAGGCACGTTGATGTTTGTGCGACTATACGCTAAAATGTCAGGTATTTCTTCCTTCAGGATTTGTTTTGGTGGATTAAGGTTTGTTGAACTTGTTTCGTGGGAACATTGAACAATGCCAATGCCACTTCTCCTGCTTCGAGTTACAGGGGATTCTCTTTCATGGAAACTGCATGCTATCTTGTTTCCAATACTCAGAGACTTATTCTCAAGGTCAATCACAGCCTTTTTTCGTTTCAAAACATCGTATCCTAGGATAGCAATATAATCTTCAGGGAGATCTGTTGCTACGAAGTCACATTTTAAATCAAGTAACTCCAGTTGCAAGGTCTCTGTTACAGTGCCGTAAACGTTCATAACAGCACCAGTGATACCTCGTATTTGGATTTCAGTTGGAGTTAGCTTGTTCTGAGCCATTGTCCTATCGATCAGTGATACTTGTGCTCCTGTATCGATTACAATGAGACCGTTCACTCCTCCTATGCACCCTTGTACAATTAATTCACTCACATTTTCTTGTGTCAAAGTGGCAACAGCTTTGAAATTCAACTTCGCCTGTCTGAGTCCCGTGTGGTTCAGATTTAATGATTTCTGAGGTTCCCAGCGGCGTGCCTGGGTCCCTCGTTGTGGTTTAACGTGTTCGAAGCTGATCCACGTCCTCCATGCTGATACCCTCTGCTCCTGAAGGTTCCTCCTCTAGCTGCGCCTCTTCCTAATGCTGTATTTCTCATACCCCAACAATTATTTGCTGTGTGTCCAGGTTTTCGGCAATTTTCACAATAATAGGTAGTTGTTTCACTTTTACTTCTACAATCCCTCTCTTTGTGACCTTTCTTCTTACATGTATAACATACAATATCTACTCGCCTGGATTGGCATTCTCTGGCTTTATGGCCTGGTTTCCCACAAGTGTAACACGTAGTATCGGTGATCGTTCCAAAAACTCGCCTTGTCTTCTCCTCAAATTCGGATGGTCTTTTCTCTAAGTTGTTTAGAGCTATCGCCGTGGTTACAGCTTCTCTGAATGTTTTAGGGAACTTGATCCTGGTCTGCCGTCCTATTTCACCATTTAATCCTCTTACAAAGGCATCCATGGCTCTTCTATCGGCCTCTTCTCTCAGAATTTGGTTTGCTTCAGCGTTGTTTGTAACTCTTAGAGTTTTATCACTGACCCTTTTTACTCGGTCAGAGAACTGCTCAATAGTTTCTCCTCTGTTTTGTCGTATGCTAGCCAATTGCTCGAAGTAGTAATGATCTGGTAGGCTATCGCCGAATCTTTCCATAAAAGCAGCTTTTATTTCTTCTAAAGTTGTTGAGTTTTTACATTTTTCGTCTGACTTTGCAAACTGTAGAGCACTGCCTGTTAGTTTAAGTTTTAAAACTTGAAGTTTTTGAGCTTCACTCCAATTGCTGAGCTCTCCAATTCCTTCGATGTTGTCAAAGAAGGGGGCGACTAGATCTGCTTTCTCTCCATCGTAATGGGCTATACTTGAGACAAGCTCAAATGACGGCTTGCTGTCTGCAAGGGTCATGTCCATCGGGTACGGAGATGTTTCAGTTTTGTTCACCGCGGAGGTAGAAGCGTTGGCTAACGTTTCATCTAGTGTTACTTGAAGCGACCTCACTTTATTCGATATGGCATCAAAGGCGTCTTGGACCTCAACGGTCTTCCCTTCTAGGTGTACAGTGCCCATCGTTAATAATTTAAAAAAAAATTTGGTTTTCCTCTTTGGAATACAGTAGCTATACAATTCTCTAGGTTATCAGTGATATTCAATAGTTAAACTTAAACGCTCTAAATGAAATCCCTAAAAGACGTTGACAGCAACAATGTGAATAACTAGTTTCCCTATTTTTCAGTAAAATAACTTTCCCCCTTTTTTTTTTCAATTTTCGATAATGGATCAATCAAACAATAAAGTTTTTCGATTTCCAAATGATACCAATCACTAATCGGTAGTATTGAGTTATCAATGGATCAATAGTCTAACAATGCCTCGATATACAAGTATATCAATACTGTAATGTGACTCAATACAGCTGCAATAATATCAAATAATCGTATTTGTTATATGATATACTATGTGCTATTACTTATATACTCTAATAGTTAATCACATTAACTGATATCACTTTGTTTTCAGTATAATTCGAAATTTACCCTTTTTATAAGTCAGCAACAAGTCACTTCCAACAATTATTGCTATTATACTCTTTTACACTTATATTAAAATTTCTACGGGTTTCTTTTTGTATACAGATATTAATGAATTATCAATCAAATTGAACAGTAAGCTAATATAGAATCATTGGCATATCCCTATTTCCAAGCAAATGATTTTAATCAACACGTTATTCTGCTTATATTTACGCTGAAAACATGATGGACTGAATGCCCTGGAGGTGACGACCTGACATGGAGGCTTTGGCAAAATAAAATACTAGGATGTTATCCTTTTAATTTCTCTTATTTAAATAATTCTGAATCTGTTTTTCAATAAAGAAGTTTAATGCTTAAAGCCTGGCCTCAATGCTGCATTCACCATTTATTTCCAAAGCATTTTGAACCATATTATTTAACCAACTATTTACTAATAATACGTAGTCTAATCTTAGGTTTCGCCAATGATTTAATTTAATTTAATTTAACAAAGTTCCCACTGCTCACCAAATAGTGACAGGGCTGCCATCTCGAAGGCTGTGGATGATCGTGACTGCGTTGACGGAGATGACAACATCTGCGTAGACAGTGGTCGGCAGTTGGTAGTTCCGGTCTGGATCACTGGATGTCCGGTGACGTATGCCCTCCTTGTTCCTTTCTATGTTCTATGATGACGTATGATGATGGCGTCCAACTTCCGCTTCATAGTGTAATGGCGTTGCACATGGTGTAATAAGCACACAGAACTAATCCAAGTCCATCTTCGTTCATATAAGTTGAATTTACTCGAAATTTAGAAATATAACATTGCAATTAATTTGTAAATGAATTTAGAATAGTAGTTATTTGGATAATGGAGTGTAAACTGAAATGTTCTAATAATTTTCTCAACCACGTGGTACACTTCTTTATTTCTTTTAGAGTTCTTTTAAAGTTTTGAAATCATTTTGAAATAATTTGCTGGTTTAATTATCGTATCCCACCGCTGGTCACCACTGTAAGCCCTCCGATATTAGCCAGAGAGGCTCATGGTTAATAAAAGGGATAGCGTTTTGCTGCCACCACCCTAGCTCGTAGGGAAATTTAGAATAGTGGTTGAGAAGGGTCTTGAAATGATTACTCACGTTTCTCCTTTGTTTGAGTCCAATCTATATTCAAAATGCACTAAAACACTCGTAGGCGCACCCAAACTACTATATGTGTACCGGTGTGTTCGCATCTCACTCCACCAAAATAGACTTACTTCACACACTCTACATTGCCAATCCCTCCGCCTACCTCCGAGCCCTCAACTCGACTGCCGACCCGTGCTGACGAGTGCTGACCCTTGCATTTCCTCAGCACGGCCAGTCACCTCACATCACGCGGTTAAAGGGACTTGGGTTAGTCCAGTTAATTTACACACTGTGTAATTACTAAAATACCATCTAAAAATTACTATATTAAAATAGTAGTGTGCGTGCGCGCTACAAGTTAATGGAATTTTTAATGTGTTCCTACCGCTGTTTTGTAACCTAAGATGAATTGTTACGAATTAAAAACAGGTCTTAATTAGATTAATTTTTTTAAAGTTTGTTTTTTGTAATTTTTTTATTTTAAAGATAAATTTCTCCAAAAACACAAACACACGACAAAATCTATCGTAACTTAAGTTTGCAGATAGACGGCAAACTAGGCAAGTTAGATCTATACACATTGACATCACACATTGATGTCTACACTTGACATCTCTTACTTATTTTGACCGGAATAATAAAATGACCAGAAGGTTTGATATTGTAATTTATGGACATCTTGTATATTTTATGTGCATTATAAATATAAACACATTAGATTATGAAACTCTTCAAGAACAAATCTAAGAACTGAAACCAAAATATATGGGTTGCAGACGCAATCTCCTTAACTCTCTCACTTTATAAATATTCTATCTCTTAACGACATTGGCCGCCTTTTCCCTGGTCTCTCTGAACCATCTGAATCATTACCCATATTGATATACCGTGAACATGTTCTATCCTGAGTTAATATAATAGGTTTTTTTAATACAATTAATTATTTTAAGGTCTTACAAAATCATTAAAAACAATATTTTGTTTCATAAAATAAGATAAACTTATGTATATTAGTGTTAACTCGATTATGTATTTCTGTGTACTACAATACGTAAATAACTGTGAAATGATAAAATAATAGAAATATGTTTGCTATTTATTTCCTGTACAGTTTAAACATACTTCAAATGAATTATATCGTTACATATCAACTTCTAAAGATTTTAAAATTATAATATATATTTTACCTGACAAATCTTAGTTAAAATATATTTTTCAAATGTTACATATTTAATTATCATTAATATTCAATTTTTCGTGCATCTATTCGGCATACATTTTTTTTAATTCGCAATTAACTCAATCTGTGTGATTAATATACAATAATAATATTCATATGTAGTAGACCGAAAATACAAATACTCGTAAATGCGGCATTGAATCGATGTATTGATTGATCATAACTCACTCTGAGGATCACTGAGTATAATACTCTCATTCAGTTGGATATCAATTAAAAGTCTTAAGAATTGTAATTTCTCATGTCCATTCATGCCTGTGTATTATAAGGTAGTTGTAGAATAACAAAACCCATGGTCACTGTTAACTTGCATAACAAGTTTTATACAAGTATTGTCACGGTGATCTGTCACTGTCACCGTTACTTTGGGGAATACTTTCCTTTTCGTTGCATATGTGAAACACCTCTATAACTTTTCCACTTATAAATACGTATGTAACTTTTTCCATCGGACTTCGCTTCTAATAAGTTACTATGTAAATCTACAAGTTTATTTTTTTTAACGGATTCCAACTTTTAGTACCGTCAATTAATCTTTGTATTCTCATTTTGCGATTATTATTTATATATCAATATTTGCTAAAGTCTAAAATTATGGTGGATACTTTCTTCTGGCGGATATATAATTGTGGCTGAAATTCTTTTGTTAATATTTATTATTGACTAGAGCTAATGTAAACGGTTGACAGGATATTAGATATTTTACATTGTTTAATATTACAATTACAATGCATAATATTTGAAATAATTTTATCCTTTTGATATTAATTAGTAAGGCTGAATATGAAAAATAAATCTTTTATTGATATGTATTGTTGTAACTATTAATTAATTTCAAACATAAATGTTTGTGCAGCGTCTAAAATCTGTCCCGAACACAGACTTGACTCTTGAAATCTTTCGCTGTCACATACTTGACTCCTGAAATCTTTCGCTGTCATAGACTCTTGAAATCTGAAGTGAACGTACGTCTCAAGAGAACCAAAATAAGTCGGCGACGAAGAAGTTCAAAACGAACCCTGCATCGCCAAGAGGTTTAGAGAGGCAAGGGAAAAGGCAATGTCGTTAGACAATATTTATAAAGTGAAGCAGTTAAGGAGTCTTTCGGAATCTGCAGTTAATATATTTGCTTCGAGTTCTTAGATTTGATCTTAGAAAATTTCATTATTTAATGTTTAAATAAGTCTTACGCTTTAGTTCTCTACTCTTATTTTTTATGCACATGAAATATACAGGGTGTCCATAAATTACTCTATCAAACTTCCTTATTTGATTTATCAGATCAAAATTGGTGCTTTTGGATCGTTTCTAGGTCGTATCTAAAATTGATTCAATGATAATAAATATATATAAACAATATAGCTGCATGTATATAGAGGTTTTAAAACAAAGTAGGAGTACGTGTCACATAAGACTTCACTGGCTGTCATGCCACATTTCAAGGCTACATATAACTAATCTCATTACGTTTACATGTGGTACGAATTTTTACTGTTAAAATGTCATATAATTGTACGCGGGGTTTCTACAAGTTTATTTATTTTGTGATACTGTGGTGAACCATAAGACCGATGCAAACATTTTCGCTAAAGCCCACGGATTGCCATGCACCATCATTGAACTCGATGTCGCTTTTCTAAAATGAACCAAGCAAAATTTCAAATCTATAGTTCGGCGTCAAGACATGCAGATAGACCCATAAGTAGAAATGTAATTTGTCCAGCCCATTGAGTAATAAATTTCGCAATCTCTTAGCCATTTCAATTATCTCATTAAGGAAAAAGTATATATATATATATATATATATATATATATATATATATATATATATATAATATATTATATATATATATAACTTAGTTCTTAGACTTTCGCGGGTGGTGTCATGGATTTCATCAACGATTTCCGGTTAACGTTGCGTCAAAAAAACTGCCAATAAGTTTAAACGACAATTTGGTTAATACGTTGGTTGCGATAAACGCACTAGTGGGGTCTTACAATGTGAGGTGAAATAAAGTAACGAGTTGTTTTGCATAAATTTTAGATGTGAATACAGCAACATTAATGCGAAAGTTCCACATATTTACAGCATGCTAACAGTTTTGTCCTAAGTACGACTTTTTAAAATGAGGATTATTCCCGACCTCTAAGGAATATTTTTTACCAAACTAAAATAAAACGTATTGCAGCATAATTATATCTTCGAAGAACAATATTGAACGCTTAGTATCATCCAGGAAGCTTTATACAAAATGTTGGTTGGGTATTTATTTCCCCCTAATTTTAAGGGAATCATATAAAAATCGTAATGAGATCAAACCCAATGGACATCTACTTTATATAGTGAGATATATTTCTCAGTGTGCTGGATAAAAATATACCCATTTACTTGCACGTAACTAAGCTGTCAGAAGTTTCAAGCATTATTTTACAAACTGGCATTATTAAGTACTTGACTAATAAAGAACAACAGTCTATGGTAGTGTTTGAATCAGCAGTAAACTAGCAACGTAGTCTACTTGGTGGTTCAACTATAAAAGATTCAGGTGAGGAGAGATGGATTAGCAACCGGAAAGAGATAAAACATTTATAAAGTAAAGCAGTTTGGACTGTTTAGAGGATTGCAACGTCTGCAATCCATTTATTTCAAACCATTTCAAGAACAATTTGTATTTGTATCGTTTATCTTTAAAATATATCACATCACCGTATATTTTTGTCACTTTTTTATTAATTTAAATGAAATATCTATTATTCAATGTTAAATTTATGTCCAGGATAAATTCCTACCTACGTTGATAAAATATACATGAACACTAGCAATTTAAAAAATAATAGGAAACACATTATAAAAAAACTATACATTAAGCGGTTCATAGCTCTTTCTGTGTCTGACACATCAAAACGAAGTGGTTGACTAAGAAAGGTTTAGGCATAGAAAAGAAAATAAATTATGGGTTAATCTTTGCCATCAAAGCACTTGGTCAATGGCCTTATCATTATTTACAGCTTTCAGGAACAATTTGATTTTAGTTGTAAGACGACACAGAGTATTCAGACCAGTTGTGCATACAATAAAACAGGTTACGAAAATATGCACAATTCATGTTTAAATTCTTTGTTTGCAATTTGTTTTTCTTTGTGTGAAGTTTGGTTTTTCTTTATTTAAAGTTTCTTTTTATTTGTAATGTTTTTATAGTCTTCTTTAAAACGTATCTGATGTTTGAATACAACTAACAACATTGAAAGTGCAGATTAGGTCTTGAATGCTCCTGTCAGCAGATGTATCAAACACATGTAAGAGTAGAAGTCAGTTGTAACAGGAATTCAGGCTGAATATACGAGCATGTATTGTTTAACAATTTACAATACGCACAGATAGAAAATGAGTAGCAAAGTTTCATACGATAGGTTAAGAATTAAGTTGTTTCACTAGAAAAATAACAACTTGACAAAGCAATGTAATCAACTCACTTGCGATTATTGTTAAAAAACGTATTGTTATAAATGTTCAAAAATATGATTAGTATGTATTGCTGATAACCACAATATATTTAATAATTCTGAAAACTGCTCATTAATAGTGAATTAACGTTTTACTGAGAACCGAATATTCACCGTGTGAGGGCCTGGTCACAGCTATATGTTTCATACAATAGTGTAGGGGAAATGTAACAGAAAGTTACGCAAATGGCGCAGACCTCACCCGTAATGGAGGAAGCGGCTAGGGATTACTGCACCTCTCTTGTATCGTACAATAGTCACAACTTGGGGTTAATATAACAAAAATGTATGTAAATGGCGCAAATTGCACCAACAATGGAGGGAAGTGGCGAGGGATTAGTTTACCTCTCTTTAGTTAAGATTCATTCTTCTTTATTGTGATAAAGTGTACCCAATAGGTTTCATATAAATAGTGAATGGCAATTTTGATCTTTGATTGAATACATTTTAATTATTTTTGAATTAACTCGAGCTATTGAAGTGTATTTTAATACTTCGTATACTGTTAATTTTACAAATTTTTCTTGAATATTTTATGATTATTTATTATCCATTCTGTAAAATCTCAGACTTTCCAAATGATTCTTAAGCTACTACATAGTGTTTAAATTACGTAACTAATTAAATTATGTGGCTTTTAATAATTTTTTGATGCGTTTTTTGTATATGTATATGTTCTTAACTAGACATAGTTAAGAAAATAAAAAAAGGTTCATCATTGAAGGGTGTGTATAGTCGATTATCTGCCTTTATATACATGAAGGAAAATCCCATAGGCAGATCAAACTCGATTCACGGAGTGTTGAGAGTGAAGCCCCACCCACCTCTGTCGTGACGTAGGACAGGACGGTTGATATACCGGTAACTAAACTCTATTTAACAAAGGGTGGGGAGCGAGGCACCATATACATCTATCGCGACGTAGGATAGGCATTACGTGCCCGAATTAATAATCTATTTACCGAGGTTTGAGAGTGAAGCAACACACACCTCTGTCGTGACGTAGGATAGGCCGGCTATGTGCTGGAAACTTTAATATATTTACCGAGTGTTGAGTGTGAAGCACCACACACCTCTGTCGTGACGTAGGATAGGCGGCTATGTGCTGGAAACTTTAATATATTTACCGAGTGTTGAGAGTGAAGCACCACACACCTCTGTCGTGACGTAGGATAGGCCGGCTATGTGCTGGAAACTTTAATATATTTACCGAGTGTTGAGTGTGAAGCACCACACACCTCTGTCGTGACGTAGGATAGGCCGGCTATGTGCTGGAAACTTTAACATATTTACCGAGTGTTGAGAGTGAAGCACCACATACCTCTGTCGTGACGTAGGATAGGCCGGCTATGTGCTGGAAACTTTAATATATTTACCGAGTGTTGAGTGTGAAGCACCACACACCTCTGTTGTGACGTAGGATAGGCCGGCTATGTGCTGGAAACTTTTATATATTTACCGAGTGTTGAGAGTGAAGCACCACACACCTCTATTGCGTCGATACAAATGTTAGTTGTTCCGCAATATTTAAATAGCAATACTGCAATTTATATAAACCCTGAATCATCCATTTAACTAATCTTTAAGAAATAATCAAGAGAAATAGAGAGCCTGAACGATTCTGTTCAATACAATCAAATATTAGCTTATATAGGATTCCTTATAAACCTCTAAATTTCAACAGTATGCGTGTTATGCTATTACAGAAGCTTTTTAATCAAGTAGGAAATGTATAAGGTGGAAGTATATTTAAATATTTCAAAGATATTCCAAGTTTACTAACAATGTCGGTAAATACAACCGTTTTAATATTTGGCCTGGCTAAGATCTTTGGAATGAATGAATACTTAACACTACAAACTAAAAGTACAAACATTCAATACTTTTGGTGAAAAAAAGCAGAAAACCATGTTTTAATGCCTTCAATCACGGTTTTGTTCTCTGTTCTAACACAAAAAGACAAACTTCACTGGTTAAAGACACGTTGACACCATTAGAATAATCTACAAGTCATTTCAATGTCAGGACTATTGAAAACTGAAAGCTAAGACTTGTAAGAAAATGCTTAGGATGCTCCAATATAATAACAATTATATAGTTATTTCCCTGTTATCATATTCTTAATAGTACGTTCAACTTTATGGGTGATAATTTTAAGATTTTTATACGTAAGAGATACATGACATTGATATGAAGGAAGACAACAGTTACGATTTGAATATTATATAGTAAACTTAGATGTAAAACACTCGAGGAAAATTATCATTTTGCCATCTTGCCCCACTGTGTCTCCAAGGAAATGGTAAACACGCTCGACCAATGTCTAAGTAATTCACCCTAAATTCGCCTAATAAAATAAGACATCTTTTATTTTGTTTACATTTTTTATAGTCTGGTGCCTGCTCTCTGATCTGACTGATGAGGTATCTGTATCTAAATTTGTAAGTCGACAGAGCATTAGTTTACATACAATGTATACTTTTCATGTTGATATAACCCCAAAATATATAGTTAATGGCGTAGTCTTTGATTTTTAGAATACATTAAACCATTGTCCTCATTGTACATATAACATCTCTACGAGAAAACTGATTTCTGATTTTGAAACATCCGTCTGATTTATGAACGGAGAGAAAGGACAAGTAGACTAAGGATGTTAGTGGGCAAACAATTGAAACCCGATATTTATTTATTTATTTCTCGAATGAATCTTACAGTATTCGTCAGGTTTGTACTTCTATAACCTCAATCAAATATATTTGGAAGTTAGCAGTACGCCACACCACGTGTCGCGTAACAGGTTTCGCAGAGGTTCAGTGCAACATTTCAAGTATATAGCTCATTGTATTATTGACAGATAAAACGCTAGAGAATCATACGGCAAAAACATTTTCCCATCCTCAGCCAACAAAAGAGAAGTGGTTTCAGCCTACTAAGTATAGGCTTCAACGAAACTCAGTCAAATTTCATGGTTGGACACGCAGTACCATAAAACTCACTTTTGATTATGTAGAAAGTTTTACGTAAAATTCAAGTCTATAGATGAAATCTTTCCACATCATACAATAACATTTTTGTTCATTAAATTGGATTACGTATCATTGTTTAAATAGTAGACCTCCCGCCCCTTTGGCGCTAACATGGGCTCTTATGGAGTTATTTTAACATGGGCTCTTATGGCGATATTTTAGCATTGTCTCTTATGGGAGATACATTTCGGTGTTTCCTAACCACAGACTTCCTGTTTTCCGACGACTTATCTCAACCTAGACTTCCTGTTTGTCACACACCTCTGACTTTCTGTACTGCTTAACCACCCGTCCACAGGTCCCGTGTCGACGCCTATTGACACTCACCTTTTTGAGTACCTGAGAGTCTTAACACCCGCACCCGCGTATCTGATGGCTCCTACCGGAGTCCGACACTATCCTACTACCCCCGTACTCGGAGCCTGGCGTAACGCCCATACCCGGATTTTGATCGCCTAACCTTTACAGGCCATGCACGACACATTCCGTCACCCATCTTTTCGAGTATCGGAGTGCATGAAAAACCGCACCCACATTTCTAACGGCCCCTGCCCAAACATTTCAAATGCCTCCAATACTCTTAACCACATATATTGCCCACACTGTTATTTATAACACTCCACTCCAGGACCTAGCCGCCCATCTATACCCCCCGTCTCTTACAGACCCACACCTGAACAGTCCCTCACAGGGTTCCAACTTATACCCAAAACGGTACTCTGACCGCCTACCTCTTATCCTGAATGTCGACATACAAAATTTTAACCGTGTGCTTTCACCCTGCCGAGACCCTACACTTTTCGATTGCCTCCAGTACTCCTACCCGAGCGTATCACTCATACCCGGATTTTGACCATTTTACAGTCCAATGTACCACATAGGCCTGCAATCGCCCGTCTCCTGGACATGCACCTGTATTTCTAATGGTCCCTACAGAAACCTCACACTATCCTATTACCTCTCATACCTCGGCTCTTAACCACGGATATTGCACATACTATGATTTCTAACTCCCTGACCTTTACGTGTGTATACGCCTACAGCCTCCCACCTCTCTCGTGTACCCAAGCGTCTTCGGCCCTCATCCGCACCCTACCGAGGCCCCACACTTTCCACTCCTAGTCAGGCATAAAGCCAATACCCAGATTTTGATCATTTTACCGACCAATGTACCACATAGGCCTGCAATACCCCGTCTCTTGGACATGCTAAGACCTACTTTTCTAACGGATCCTGCAGAGGCTTCACACTTTCCTATTGTCTCCCATACCTAGGCTCTTAACCACGGATATTGCACATACTATGATTTCTCACTCCCTGACCTTTACGTGTGTATACGCCTACAGCCTCCCACCTCTCTCGTGTACCCAAGCGTCTTCGGCCCTCATCCGCACCCTACCGAGGCCCCACACTTTCCACTCCTAGTCAGGCATAAAGCCTATACCCAGATTTTGATCATCTACATTTTACCGACCAATGTACCACATAGGCCTGCAATAGTCCGTCTCCTGTACATGCTAAGACCTACTTTTCTAACGGATCCTACAGAGGCTTTACACTTTTTCTATTGTCTCCCATACCTCGGCTCTTAACTACGGATATTGCACATACTATGATTTCTAAATCCCCGACCTTTAAGCGTGTATGCGCCTATAGCCTCCCATCTCTCGTGTACCCAAGCGTCTTCAGGCCCTCACCCTCACACTGACGGGACAACAACACTTTCCAACTGCCTCCCGTACTCCTACCCAGGGGTATCACCCATACCCAATTTAGACCACCTACACATTACCGACTAGTATCCACAAAGTCCAACAGGCATCCATATAATATGTCGTACACCACGTCTCTTAGCCCTTACACATACTCCACGACTCCACACTCACTACGCGTAGCGTCACATTCGAAAATTGTCTTCCCACCATTAATACCCTGTACTGGTTCCCACACATATAGTTAACACCTTTACCGTATTAATCTCCATATACGAGTATTTACCGAGCATATCGCACAATCTTAGTTAGCCTTACCTTCGTAGGATTCAAACTTGCATTTCGTTCAATTTCTAACATACTGAGGTCCCCATTAAAAAAAAACCAGGCCTAACACGGCACTCTCATTTTACTGACAAATATTCATACATTACCTGAAAGTGTAATGCTAATATTTACCGAGTACTTTCCCAACAGGATATTCTCATCCCGAGGTCCTAGTCTCAAGCTAACAGCTTATAACACGAGGCGTACCTTCTGAGCGACTACTATTTGCCGATCAATGCCCGTGCATATGTTTCAATACCTGGACACCTAATGTCTACGAAGTACTTCATATACTCTTATCCCACGCAACCCATCACGGGACCCTAATTTCTGTTACCTTTCACTTGGATGTCTATCACTTCATTCCGGGACCCAACTCTCAAGCAGACTTAACCGGTAATTAAAAGAACCGTATTTCATTATTAACAAAGCACCATACATTTATTTCAACTACTGTTTAGACATTTAGTTTCCATATTAATCAAGTATTTTGTTTTCACTTAACCCACGCCTCCCTTTACGGTACTCCAACTTTTTATTCACGTTAAATCCACCATCACTTTCTAACGGCCAGGCTCTCATTTTCATAATATCAAGCGAATACTTGGACAACTAAAGACCCATCATACCTCACTCTGGTTTCCTAGCTGTTCCCTTACTTTAATTTATTTATAAAGAGACGCATACAGAGGTATTAGTCCAATCGTCTCGAGACCGCGTTATACTAATGTTTATATTATAATCTATACTAGCACTTTATGAAATCTCGACCACAGTGACTTACCCATTGCACCGGCTCATGACACTGCTCGTAACGGACAGTTTGCGGTTTGCGGTTACCTGTATCCTCGGACTCTGATAATTCATTTTCTACAACAATATTTAAACTAATAACTATTATAACATCTTCAGTACAGCACGGGATATCTGCCATCCTGAATACAGTCGGAATAATACATAGGTACTGCATTCGGTGTGTAATAAGTTTTATTTTTTCTCCCGAGTGTGATGTAAAGAGCTTTAACTTATTTATAGTCTATTTTCAAAAACGTATACCGCTTCGTATACTTTGAATTTAGTTAATCATACCGGATGCGATGATTGAGGTTTGCGGTTACATGTAAAAACCCAGACGAGTAACGGTACAGCTGCAACCGCAATTTTAAGAGACCTCATTGGTCGGAATAAACGCATCTCTGATTGGTCTAAAATAGCCGCCAAGCACTCTGATTGGTCGGTGTTCTACACAGTCGGCAGAGATTTCCCTGTCTCGTCAGTCTGGAGGTGGACGTCAAAGAGGTAAGACCTATGTCGCTCTGTTCCTTGATATTGCACAACATTGTGTAAAATTATCAAGACAAGAAAACCTCGCTAATTACTAATATAAAATAAATAAAACTTTGCTCACCTACCTAGTTACCCAGATATTATTTTTAATATATTACTGTTGCAATGGAATCTCAGCCTATTGAAGTGGTCCCAGAGCTCTCATTGGTCGGCTCCCTATAATAGCGGCAACATTCTTCTCTCTCGTCAGTTTTTCAGTGGACGTCAAAGAGGCAGGACGTGTGTTGAGTGCTCTGCTCAGTGTTATCGAGTGGTTGAATTTTAAATGCTATATTGACGCTTTCTTAGAGTGAGTCAGTGGTGTTAGTGTGTTTTATATTTATTAAGTGCTTTTTTTACTATCATAGTAATTTTATAAAAGTAAATTAGCTTATAGGAGTTTTATTACATTTTCAGTTTATTAAGTGCTTGTGCTTTATTTAGCGATCACAGACATTAAACTCATTTACACTGTGTGTTCTTAAAGTGTTTATACTATTGCTTCTTTAAATCTAATACAGTGTTATTGTGTTTTTCTGAAAGTGAACAAGTTGATTCGTTGTGTTACTGTGTTTGTATCGTAGTGACAAATCCAACATAGATTTCATTCATTTATTTGTGTGTCGTATTTATAATCAAGTTTTGTGTAATTTATTTCGGTTATTACATCATACCACGGTGCACTGTAAAAAAGTTTACTGCGCATGCGCACCTCCTACACTTACTTAAGTGCGTGACGTGGTCTTCTTGTCATTCTTAGACGTGACGTTGAACAGTCAACACCTATTCCAAAAGCTTGTATCAAAGCTGCTTGCTGTATTATTTTAGAGCTAATTACATACAACATGGATCCCGTAAAAGTTTTGCATACCGGTGAAACCTACTGTAGAAGGTTTAGAACATATGGGTCAGAAACAGTTTTCAAGTTTAACCCAGTACCCAAAGGAGTGTCCGAACTTGATTGGATTAAAAAGGGTTTTGGGAGTATTGTCGAAAAGGCGAAAGCCGGTACTACCGAATATGACTACCTAGGCTTCACTTTAGATTCTCTGAATTTTAGGACCAAAGATTCCGGATATATCGCTTATAGACCTGCAAATCAAGTTCACGGGGATATAATTTGGGATATATTTGGAAAACTTATCCAAAGTAATTCGGATTCGATAAAGTCCATGGACACATTTAGAGTTAAGTGCACCCGCACCAATATTCCAGTAGGTAGTGGTAGGGTAAGACCAGGTTTGTATAATAACTTTGAAGAAGAATGTAAAGCACGTAAAGGTATCGTAGTTATTAAGAATAGTGATAGTCTGTGTCTGCCCCGAGCTATAGTGGTAGCAAAAGCCTATGCCAAAAAAGATCCTCAACTCAAGGCTATACGTGAAGACAAGGGTAAGCGACAAACTTTTAGAGCCCAAAAATTGATGACCAAAGCAGGGGTCCAAATTTCAGAACGGGGAGCGGGGATCCCCGAACTTAATAAATTTCAAGACCACCTCAAAAAGTATAATATTACAGTTTATAATTACGATAATAAGGGTAGGGACGTATATTTTAGCGGCAACAACGAAGGTGCTTTGTACAAAATTAATCTGTTGTACCATAGGGGTCACTACAATGTAATAACTAGCCTAACTGCAGCTTTTGCGTGCCATTTTTTTCTGCGAAGCATGCCATGTCCCTTACGACCACAAAGCTGAACACAGGTGTTTCAAATATCTGTCCTGCGTGCCAGACCCTATCTCCGCCTTGTAAAGAGGAGCATGGGGGAATTTTGTGCCCTGACTGTAACATGACCATGAAAAATCAGAACTGTTTTGCGGCTCATAAGAGTGAACGTTGTAAGGCGGTAAAAAAATGTTTACAGTGTCAAAGACTTGTGTTTTTGAACAACCGTAAGTCAAAACATGTGTGCGGTGAAGTCTTTTGCAAAATCTGTAACGAATTCATGCCCCCAAACCATCAATGTTACATGCGGGTCGACACAAACAAACCAAAAACCAAAGACTTTCTTTTCATTTTCTTTGATTTAGAGACCCGTCAAGATGAAATTTTAACGGAAGAATCTAGAGTTCATAAAGTTAACCTTTGTGTTTCTCAACAATTTTGTTGGAAATGTATTAACGGTAAATCTTGTGAAATGTGCAAAGACCGAACAAAGATCTTTGATAGTGATCCTGTGAATCAATTTATGAATTACGTAATGGAGGAGAGAAAAAAATTCAAAAACGTATGTGTAATGGCTCATAACGGTCAGGGTTTTGATTTTCAATTTCTGTTAAAGTACGTTCTCGAACAAACAAAATTCACTCCAGAGCTAATTATGCGTGGCACTAAAGTCATTCTTATGGAACTGGATAACGTCAGATTTATCGATTCGCTAAATTATTTCCCCATGGCCCTCTCTGCACTACCCAAAGCCTTTGATCTCCCCCCGGAGAAGAAGAAGGGTTACTTCCCTCACTTGTTTAACACTCTGGCAAACCAAAAACTATGTAGGCCCCATCCCACCCAAGGAGTACTATTGCCCTGAATCAATGTTTGAAAAGACTTACAAAGATTTTGAAAATTGGCACAACGACCAACTTAACCAAAATGTAGTTTTTGACTTTCAAAAAGAGTTGGTCGAGTACTGTATCTCCGATGTGGAGATACTGGCCCAAGCGTGTATTAAGTTTAGAAACATGTTTTTGAAAGAATGTAATGTAGATCCGTTCATGGAAGCCGTCACCATTGCCAGCGCCTGTAATCTGGTGTTTAGACGGAATTTCTTAAAACCCAACACTATTGGCCTGGTTCCTAAAAACGGATACCGTATGGTTGATAACCAATCGCCTATTGCTTTACAATGGCTGAGCTGGGAGGAAGAACAGCGTAGTGTCCGCATTCAGCATGCGGGGAGGGATAGAGAAGTTAAAATCGAGGGATTAAAAGTAGACGGTTTTGACGGAGAACGAATCTACGAATTTCAGGGCTGTTATTTCCATGGGTGCCCAAAATGTTTTCCATTTAATAGAGAAGAACCACTCAAAGAGGACCCTTCCGACTCCCTGCACTTAAGGTTCGAGAGAACCAAAGCTTAAAAATGGCTCGTCTCCGAGCATCTGACTATGAAGTTATTGAAATGTGGGAGTGTAAATTCAATCATTTAAAGAAAGAACAACAATTGGATTATCTAAATTTTCTCCCCATTCTAAGCACACTCCCACTTAACCCCAGAGATGCCTTCTTCGGGGGCAGAACAGGCAATGCAAAATCCTATCACAAGTGCGAGGACGGGGAAACAATTCAGTATGTAGACGTTTGCTCCTTGTACCCGTTTGTCAATAAGTTTTCTCCTTATGTTTTATCCCATCCAAAAATATATGTAGGGAACAAGGAGTGTAGAGAAAGAGGCATGGAGGCCGAAGGTCTCATGAAATGTAAAGTATTGCCTCCACTAAATTTGTACCATCCCGTCCTTCCAGCACGCATGAACAATAAATTAATGTTTGTTTTATGCCGTACATGTGGTCTAGAAATGCTAAACACAGACTGTAACCATAACATCGAAGAAAGAGCATTGACAGGGACATGGACGATGCAGGAAATGAGAAAGGCCGTAGAGAAGGGGTATACCATTTTAGAAATGTACGAATTATGGGAATACGAGGTGGTCACTTACGAAGACGGAGGTCTTTTTACGGATTTTATTAACAAATTTCTCAAGATTAAACAGGAGGCATCGGGCTATCCCTCTTGGTGCCTCACTGAAGAGGACAAGGCTAAGTACGTTCAAAATTATTATGAGCACGAAGGTGTCAGACTTGATCCTTTCAAAATTGAAAAGAACGGAGGTCTTCGCTCCCTTGCTAAATTGATGTTAAATTCTTTCTGGGGTAAATTTGGTCAAAGGGAAAATCAGACAAAAACATCAATCATAAGAGACCCTTTTGAATACTTTCAGTTGCTGTCCAACCCTGAAATAGATGTAAATACTACTCAAATTATTAACGATACTGTACTAATTGTCAACTGGCAGCATATTGAAGAAGCCGCAGAAGCCCTAAGGACAGTGAATGTTGTGGTTGCAGCATTTACGACGTCACATGCTCGATTAAAATTGTACGAACACTTAGAAAAGTTAGGGAGGCAAGTTCTTTACTATGATACAGACAGTGTCCTTTACGTACACAGGGAGAGTATGCACAAGGTCCCCACAGGGGACTACTTGGGCGAAATGACCGACGAGTTGGCTGACTATGGTCCAGGGTCATACATAGTAGAATTTGTTTCCGGAGGCCCCAAGACTTACGCCTATCTTGTCTGGTCAACAAATAAAAACGCACTAGTTGAAGTTTGTAAAATAAAAGGCCTTACTCTAAATTTAAAAACTAGCGAAAAATTAAATTTCGAAACATTGAAAACATTAGTTCTGAGTAATTCATTTGACTCAGTGGACATAGAAGAGAACAGAATAAGACGAACCAAGGACAAAGACATTGTTACAGTCAAAGAAACAAAGTCTTTTTAAAATTACAGGACCCAAAAGGAGACTTGAAGGACCCTACGATACTGTACCGTTTGGATTTAAGAAACAAAATTTAACACTCTAACATGTTTAAAAAAAAAACTACATTTTCACCAATCACAACGTTAAAATTTCATTACAAATCCTGAGACATACATAGAGAGAAATTAAATGTAATTATAACCCACAACATCCGTTGGTTGTGACCGAACGTTCGTTAAACCGCTTCCTTCAGATGTGTACTAGTATTGAATTATGTTATGAGAGCTGACCACGAGTAAAAATTTGAGATTATTTTATTATACAGGTATTTCAATTACGTACAAAAGAACTTTTTAAATATTAGATAATTGTACTGTATTATTACAGCCATTACATATAATTTTGCACTCCAGACCCTTCTTTGGGTGGTTGGCCGAAAGTGCAAAATACAAGTGTTTTGAGTGTATATCTGCCCCCGTCATCTTTACCTTCAAATGTCACGTTAGTGTGAATGTTTGATCACCCTCGCGTCAAGGGAGCGTCTGCTTCTAAGGCCGGCGTAAAACCCGTAAGTCCTGGAGCAGTTCGACCTCTTTTACGGCCGGCTTAAAACCCGTAAGTCCGGGAGAGGTTGACCCTTGGACAGTGTGGAGGGTGAGCCTGATTCGAAGGAATGAATGTGGGAACTCAGTAGGATGCGTGGACTTGGGCATGGAGATGAACAAGTCTATGCTCTGAACGGCTCAGCATGAATGAGGTCTCTAAGGCAAGCCTAAACTCTGTAAGTCCTGGGACCGTGATTGTGTAATATAGTGACCACATTGAATGTGTACTGATGATGGAGCCGATATACGCTGATTCTCCTCTTCTTAAGCCCTCTGATGCAGAAAACTGTTAGATACGTCATTACATAGTTATTTGCTCGAATTTTAGCATTTTATATTATTTGTTTATTGTTTTTAATAACATAAATACCTTCCAGTCTACGGATAAAATCAATTATCACAAACATTTTACTATATCGATTTTTCTACCTCACTTAAATATGGTCTTATGTGTGATCTCAGGTCAACTTCAATACATACACGCTGACATATCCATCAAACAATATTCACTCTGTAATTTCACCGCAAAATCAGAAGGTCTATGAGCTTTATGATAGTTTCCAAATATTGTGTAATTAACAGTACTAGTACTAAAACAGACTCTGTCATAGCGCATACGCATGTACACACACGCAAACACCCACATGCACTACACAACCTTACAGGTGGATACCAACAGTTTTATTTATAAATTTGTAGATGACTCGTCTCATGTTCATTCGCAAATGAGCACTCAGAGCGTTAACATGGCAACCTTCCTTAAGCTTGAATCTAGAAATGTGGTTAACAGAAGTGAGAGGTTTCGTACCACACGTGAAGAACTAACGTTTATACTGACCTCTCCCATTGACTCAATAGATTGGTCCCTGGCATTTTCAGAGTACATAGTCGATCATGTAAAAGACGGAGCCTCACCTACTGATCACTTTGGAATTACAATTAAACATCAAGGTATAGCCAAAGAAGGGATTATACCTTTTATGGCAGCATCTAAATTAACCTCTTACGTGTTTGATGATGCGTTTGAGAAGATATTCGTTAATGTGGAAACATTGATAGGGCCTTTAATTGTGACAGCAACTATAGTAAAAGTACCTGAGCAGTTTCTTCAGTAATAGGCATTTAGTATATCTCCTTGTATTATTAGTAAAGAGACAGAGAGAGGTTAGGCACTGAGTTGAGGATCACTTTGTGTTTGCTTTGAATAGGTACACGGAGGAGGAATAAAAATAAGTACAAAGACCCATTTTAACGTTTTTTAGTAGAGTGAATTGAAAGACTTCTCCGAGTATAGTGAACTGTTGAACTTGCAATGGATAAAAAATAAAGTATAAAATGTATCTCACCGAGAGGTGAGGTACAAAAAAAAATATGTTGGGAGGTAGCAGATTTGTCATGGAATGGCTACCACCGTAAAGAGCGATGGTTGGGGCTCTTTACACACGTGGATAGGCCTACTGGGGAAGGAGCCACGTAAAAAATCTCCTAACGCGCCATGGTCCTACGCCCTGGTCACGCGGCAAGCACGTGTGTACCTAGCGTGGTGGGGAAATGTGACCACTCGCCACAACACGGTTGTTAAAACATATAGACCTCACCGAAACATACGAGTATTTCTAGGACGTCAGATGAACATATATAGCGACACCATTTAATATACATACCAATAGCATGTCTTGACTGGTTCATCCGAACCCTCATCTACACTCTGCGTCTAACATTGTTGGCAGTTTTACCTGTAGTGAAAATTATTGATCTCTCTCAACATGTGTCGCAATAAACAAACGTTATCAGCTGTTACCGTAAACAAATAAATGCACATTTGATTTCACTCATCTATTTTACATTCATATACATCCAGCAGAGCCAGTATGTGACCATATCCAGGTCATAACGGGATCAGCTCGTGATCAGCATAGATATGGCAACATCATCTCAAATGTCATTTGACTATTTTAGTGCAGACTGTTTTAAATGCTTAAACAAAGGGGTAAATAAAACAAACATTTCAGAAAATATTTTGACAGTAAGAGGTCCTTTACCCGCAGATTAGTGAGGCGGTAGAAGGCCCCCTCACTAATCTGCGGGTAAAGGACCTCTTACTGTCAAAATATTTTCTGAAATGTTTGTTTTATTTACCCCTTTGTTTAAGCATTTAAAACAGTCTGCACTAAAATAGTCAAATGACATTTGAGATGATGTTGCCATATCTATGCTGATCACGAGCTGATCCCGTTATGACCTGGATATGGTCACATACTGGCTCTGCTGGATGTATATGAATGTAAAATAGATGAGTGAAATCAAATGTGCATTTATTGTTTTACGGTAACAGCTGATAACGTTTGTTTATTGCGACACATGTTGAGAGAGATCAATAATTTTCACTACAGGTAAAACTGCCAACAATGTTAGACGCAGAGTGTAGATGAGGGTTCGGATGAACCAGTCAAGACATGCTATTGGTATGTATATTAAATGGTGTCGCTATATATGTTCATCTGACGTCCTAGAAATACTCGTATGTTTCGGTGAGGTCTATATGTTTTAAACAACCGTGTTGTGGCGAGTGGTCACATTTCCCCACCACGCTAGGTACACACGTGCTTGCCGCGTGACCAGGGCGTAGGACCATGGCGCGTTAGGAGATTTTTTACGTGGCTCCTTCCCCAGTAGGCCTATCCACGTGTGTAAAGAGCCCCAACCATCGCTCTTTACGGTGGTAGCCATTCCATGACAAATCTGCTACCTCCCAACATATTTTTTTTTGTACCTCACCTCTCGGTGAGATACATTTTATACTTTATTTTTTATCCATTGCAAGTTCAACAGTTCACTATACTCGGAGAAGTCTTTCAATTCACTCTACTAAAAAACGTAAAATGGGTCTTTGTACTTATTTTTATTCCTCCTCCGTGTACCTATTCAAAGCAAACACAAAGTGATCCTCAACTCAGTGCCTAACCTCTCTCTGTCTCTTTACTAATAATACAAGGAGATATACTAAATGCCTATTACTGAAGAAACTGCTCAGGTACTTTTACTATAGTTGCTGTCACAATTAAAGGCCCTATCAATGTTTCCACATTAACGAATATCTTCTCAAACGCATCATCAAACACGTAAGAGGTTAATTTAGATGCTGCCATAAAAGGTATAATCCCTTCTTTGGCTATACCTTGATGTTTAATTGTAATTCCAAAGTGATCAGTAGGTGAGGCTCCGTCTTTTACATGATCGACTATGTACTCTGAAAATGCCAGGGACCAATCTATTGAGTCAATGGGAGAGGTCAGTATAAACGTTAGTTCTTCACGTGTGGTACGAAACCTCTCACTTCTGTTAACCACATTTCTAGATTCAAGCTTAAGGAAGGTTGCCATGTTAACGCTCTGAGTGCTCATTTGCGAATGAACATGAGACGAGTCATCTACAAATTTATAAATAAAACTGTTGGTATCCACCTGTAAGGTTGTGTAGTGCATGTGGGTGTTTGCGTGTGTGTACATGCGTATGCGCTATGACAGAGTCTGTTTTAGTACTAGTACTGTTAATTACACAATATTTGGAAACTATCATAAAGCTCATAGACCTTCTGATTTTGCGGTGAAATTACAGAGTGAATATTGTTTGATGGATATGTCAGCGTGTATGTATTGAAGTTGACCTGAGATCACACATAAGACCATATTTAAGTGAGGTAGAAAAATCGATATAGTAAAATGTTTGTGATAATTGATTTTATCCGTAGACTGGAAGGTATTTATGTTATTAAAAACAATAAACAAATAATATAAAATGCTAACATTCGAGCAAATAACTATGTAATGACGTATCTAACAGTTTTCTGCATCAGAGGGCTTAAGAAGAGGAGAATCAGCGTATATCGGCTCCATCATCAGTACACATTCAATGTGGTCACTATATTACACAATCACGGTCCCAGGACTTACAGAGTTTAGGCTTGCCTTAGAGACCTCATTCATGCTGAGCCGTTCAGAGCATAGACTTGTTCATCTCCATGCCCAAGTCCACGCATCCTACTGAGTTCCCACATTCATTCCTTCGAATCAGGCTCACCCTCCACACTGTCCAAGGGTCAACCTCTCCCGGACTTACGGGTTTTAAGCCGGCCGTAAAAGAGGTCGAACTGCTCCAGGACTTACGGGTTTTACGCCGGCCTTAGAAGCAGACGCTCCCTTGACGCGAAGGGGTGATCAAACATTCACACTAACGTGACATTTGAAGGTAAAGATGACGGGGGCAGATATACACTCAAAACACTTGTATTTTGCACTTTCGGCCAACCACCCAAAGAAGGGTCTGGAGTGCAAAATTATATGTAATGGCTGTAATAATACAGTACAATTATCTAATATTTAAAAAGTTCTTTTGTACGTAATTGAAATACCTGTATAATAAAATAATCTCAAATTTTTTACTCGTGGTCAGCTCTCATAACATAATTCAATACTAGTACACATCTGAAGGAAGCGGTTTAACGAACGTTCGGTCACAACCAACGGATGTTGTGGGTTATAATTACATTTAATTTCTCTCTATGTATGTCTCAGGATTTGTAATGAAATTTTAATCGTCATGGACGGCTTGTGATTGGTGAAAATGTAGTTTTTTTTTAAACATGTTAGAGTGTTAATTTTTGTTTCTTAAATCCAAACGGTACAGTATCGTAGGGTCCTTCAAGTCTCCTTTTGGGTCCTGTAATTTTAAAAGACTTTGTTTCTTTGACTGTAACAATGTCTTTGTCCTTGGTTCGTCTTATTCTGTTCTCTTCTATGTCCACTGAGTCAAATGAATTACTCAGAACTAATGTTTTCAATGTTTCGAAATTTAATTTTTCGCTAGTTTTTTAAATTTAGAGTAAGGCCTTTTATTTTACAAACTTCAACTAGTGCGTTTTTATTTGTTGACCAGACAAGATAGGCGTAAGTCTTGGGGCCTCCGGAAACAAATTCTACTATGTATGACCCTGGACCATAGTCAGCCAACTCGTCGGTCATTTCGCCCAAGTAGTCCCCTGTGGGGACCTTGTGCATACTCTCCCTGTGTACGTAAAGGACACTGTCTGTATCATAGTAAAGAACTTGCCTCCCTAACTTTTCTAAGTGTTCGTACAATTTTAATCGAGCATGTGACGTCGTAAATGCTGCAACCACAACATTCACTGTCCTTAGGGCTTCTGCGGCCTTCTTCAATATGCTGCCAGTTGACAATTAGTACAGTATCGTTAATAATTTGAGTAGTATTTACATCTATTTCAGGGTTGGACAGCAACTGAAAGTATTCAAAAGGGTCTCTTATGATTGATGTTTTTTGTCTGATTTTCCCTTTGACCAAATTTACCCCAGAAAGAATTTAACATCAATTTAGCAAGGGAGCGAAGACCTCCGTTCTTTTCAATTTTGAAAGGATCAAGTCTGACACCTTCGTGCTCATAATAATTTTGAACGTACTTAGCCTTGTCCTCTTCAGTGAGGCACCAAGAGGGATAGCCCGATGCCTCCTGTTTAATCTTGAGAAATTTGTTAATAAAATCCGTTAAAAAAAGACCTCCGTCTTCGTAAGTGACCACCTCGTATTCCCATAATTCGTACATTTCTAAAATGGTATACCCCTTCTCTACGGCCTTTCTCATTTCCTGCATCGTCCATGTCCCTGTCAATGCTCTTTCTTCGATGTTATGGTTACAGTCTGTGTTTAGCATTTCTAGACCACATGTACGGCATAAAACAAACATTTAATTTATTGTTCATGCGTGCTGGAAGGACGGGATGGTACAAATTTAGTGGAGGCAATACTTTACATTTCATGAGACCTTCGGCCTCCATGCCTCTTTCTCTACACTCCTTGTTCCCTACATATATTTTTGGATGGGATAAAACATAAGGAGAAAACTTATTGACAAACGGGTACAAGGAGCAAACGTCTACATACTGAATTGTTTCCCCGTCCTCGCACTTGTGATAGGATTTTGCATTGCCTGTTCTGCCCCCGAAGAAGGCATCTCTGGGGTTAAGTGGGAGTGTGCTTAGAATGGGGAGAAAAATTTAGATAATCCAATTGTTGTTCTTTCTTTAAATGATTGAATTTACACTCCCACATTTCAATAACTTCATAGTCAGATGCTCGGAGACGAGCCATTTTAGCTTTGGTTCTCTCGAACCTTAAGTGCAGGGAGTCGGAAGGGTCCTCTTTGAGTGGTTCTTCTCTATTAAATGGAAAACATTTTGGGCACCCATGGAAATAACAGCCCTGAAATTCGTAGATTCGTTCTCCGTCAAAACCGTCTACTTTTAATCCCTCGATTTTAACTTCTCTATCCCTCCCCGCATGCTGAATGCGGACACTACGCTGTTCTTCCTCCCAGCTCAGCCATTGTAAAGCAATAGGCGATTGGTTATCAACCATACGGTATCCGTTTTTAGGAACCAGGCCAATAGTGTTGGGTTTTAAGAAATTCCGTCTAAACACCAGATTACAGGCGCTGGCAATGGTGACGGCTTCCATGAACGGATCTACATTACATTCTTTCAAAAACATGTTTCTAAACTTAATACACGCTTGGGCCAGTATCTCCACATCGGAGATACAGTACTCGACCAACTCTTTTTGAAAGTCAAAAACTACATTTTGGTTAAGTTGGTCGTTGTGCCAATTTTCAAAATCTTTGTAAGTCTTTTCAAACATTGATTCAGGGCAATAGTACTCCTTGGGTGGGATGGGGCCTACATAGTTTTGGTTTGCCAGAGTGTTAAACAAGTGAGGGAAGTAACCCTTCTTCTTCTCCGGGGGGAGATCAAAGGCTTTGGGTAGTGCAGAGAGGGCCATGGGGAAATAATTTAGCGAATCGATAAATCTGACGTTATCCAGTTCCATAAGAATGACTTTAGTGCCACGCATAATTAGCTCTGGAGTGAATTTTGTTTGTTCGAGAACGTACTTTAACAGAAATTGAAAATCAAAACCCTGACCGTTATGAGCCATTACACATACGTTTTTTGAATTTTTTTCTCTCCTCCATTACGTAATTCATAAATTGATTCACAGGATCACTATCAAAGATCTTTGTTCGGTCTTTGCACATTTCACAAGATTTACCGTTAATACATTTCCAACAAAAATTGTTGAGAAACACAAAGGTTAACTTTATGAACTCTAGATTCTTCCGTTAAAATTTCATCTTGACGGGTCTCTAAATCAAAGAAAATGAAAAGAAAGTCTTTGGTTTTTGGTTTGTTTGTGTCGACCCGCATGTAACATTGATGGTTTGGGGGCATGAATTCGTTACAGATTTTGCAAAAGACTTCACCGCACACATGTTTTGACTTACGGTTGTTCAAAAACACAAGTCTTTGACACTGTAAACATTTTTTTTTACCGCCTTACAACGTTCACTCTTATGAGCCGCAAAACAGTTCTGATTTTTTCATGGTCATGTTACAGTCAGGGCACAAAATTCCCCCATGCTCCTCTTTACAAGGCGGAGATAGGGTCTGGCACGCAGGGACAGATATTTGAACACCTGTGTTCAGCTTTGTGGTCGTAAGGGACATGGCATGCTTCGCAGAAAAAATGGCACGCAAAAGCTGCAGTTAGGCTAGTTATTACATTGTAGTGACCCCTATGGTACAACAGATTAATTTTGTACAAAGCACCTTCGTTGTTGCCGCTAAAATATACGTCCCTACCCTTATTATCGTAATTATAAACTGTAATATTATACTTTTTGAGGTGGTCTTGAAATTTATTAAGTTCGGGGATCCCCGCTCCCCGTTCTGAAATTTGGACCCCTGCTTTGGTCATCAATTTTTGGGCTCTAAAAGTTTGTCGCTTACCCTTGTCTTCACGTATAGCCTTGAGTTGAGGATCTTTTTTGGCATAGGCTTTTGCTACCACTATAGCTCGGGGCAGACACAGACTATCACTATTCTTAATAACTACGATACCTTTACGTGCTTTACATTCTTCTTCAAAGTTATTATACAAACCTGGTCTTACCCTACCACTACCTACTGGAATATTGGTGCGGGTGCACTTAACTCTAAATGTGTCCATGGACTTTATCGAATCCGAATTACTTTGGATAAGTTTTCCAAATATATCCCAAATTATATCCCCGTGAACTTGATTTGCAGGTCTATAAGCGATATATCCGGAATCTTTGGTCCTAAAATTCAGAGAATCTAAAGTGAAGCCTAGGTAGTCATATTCGGTAGTACCGGCTTTCGCCTTTTCGACAATACTCCCAAAACCCTTTTTAATCCAATCAAGTTCGGACACTCCTTTGGGTACTGGGTTAAACTTGAAAACTGTTTCTGACCCATATGTTTCTAAACCTTCTACAGTAGGTTTCACCGGTATGCAAAACTTTTACGGGATCCATGTTGTATGTAATTAGCTCTAAAATAATACAGCAAGCAGCTTTGATACAAGCTTTTGGAATAGGTGTTGACTGTTCAACGTCACGTCTAAGAATGACAAGAAGACCACGTCACGCACTTAAGTAAGTGTAGGAGGTGCGCATGCGCAGTAAACTTTTTTACAGTGCACCGTGGTATGATGTAATAACCGAAATAAATTACACAAAACTTGATTATAAATACGACACACAAATAAATGAATGAAATCTATGTTGGATTTGTCACTACGATACAAACACAGTAACACAACGAATCAACTTGTTCACTTTCAGAAAAACACAATAACACTGTATTAGATTTAAAGAAGCAATAGTATAAACACTTTAAGAACACACAGTGTAAATGAGTTTAATGTCTGTGATCGCTAAATAAAGCACAAGCACTTAATAAACTGAAAATGTAATAAAACTCCTATAAGCTAATTTACTTTTATAAAATTACTATGATAGTAAAAAAAGCACTTAATAAATATAAAACACACTAACACCACTGACTCACTCTAAGAAAGCGTCAATATAGCATTTAAAATTCAACCACTCGATAACACTGAGCAGAGCACTCAACACACGTCCTGCCTCTTTGACGTCCACTGAAAAACTGACGAGAGAGAAGAATGTTGCCGCTATTATAGGGAGCCGACCAATGAGAGCTCTGGGACCACTTCAATAGGCTGAGATTCCATTGCAACAGTAATATATTAAAAATAATATCTGGGTAACTAGGTAGGTGAGCAAAGTTTTATTTATTTTATATTAGTAATTAGCGAGGTTTTCTTGTCTTGATAATTTTACACAATGTTGTGCAATATCAAGGAACAGAGCGACATAGGTCTTACCTCTTTTGACGTCCACCTCCAGACTGACGAGACAGGGAAAATCTCTGCCGACTGTGTAGAACACCGACCAATCAGAGTGCTTGGCGGCTATTTTAGACCAATCAGAGATGCGTTTATTCCGACCAATGAGGTCTCTTAAAATTGCGGTTGCAGCTGTACCGTTACTCGTCTGGGTTTTTACATGTAACCGCAAACCTCAATCATCGCATCCGGTATGATTAACTAAATTCAAAGTATACGAAGCGGTATACGTTTTTTGAAAATAGACTATAAATAAGTTAAAGCTCTTTACATCACACTCGGGAGAAAAAATAAAACTTATTACACACCGAATGCAGTACCTATGTATTATTCCGACTGTATTCAGGATGGCAGATATCCCGTGCTGTACTGAAGATGTTATAATAGTTATTAGTTTAAATATTGTTGTAGAAAATGAATTATCAGAGTCCGAGGATACAGGTAACCGCAAACCGCAAACTGTCCGTTACGAGCAGTGTCATGAGCCGGTGCAATGGGTAAGTCACTGTGGTCGAGATTTCATAAAGTGCTAGTATAGATTATAATATAAACATTAGTATAACGCGGTCTCGAGACGATTGGACTAATACCTCTGTATGCGTCTCTTTATAAATATAATTAAAGTAAGGGAACAGCTAGGAAACCAGAGTGAGGTATGATGGGTCTTTAGTTGTCCAAGTATAAGCGACATATATAATTACACACGATAAAGCTTAAATTGTATGGGATGGTACTCCGTATTAAGCTACGCTCGCTTGATATTATGAAAATGAGAGCCTGGCCGTTAGAAAGTGATGGTGGATTTAACGTGAATAAAAAGTTGGAGTACCGTAAAGGGAGGCGTGGGTTAAGTGAAAACAAAATACTTGATTAATATGGAAACTAAATGTCTAAACAGTAGTTGAAATAAATGTATGGTGCTTTGTTAATAATGAAATACGGTTCTTTTAATTACCGGTTAAGTCTGCTTGAGAGTTGGGTCCCGGAATGAAGTGATAGACATCCAAGTGAAAGGTAACAGAAATTAGGGTCCCGTGATGGGTTGCGTGGGATAAGAGTATATGAAGTACTTCGTAGACATTAGGTGTCCAGGTATTGAAACATATGCACGGGCATTGATCGGCAAATAGTAGTCGCTCAGAAGGTACGCCTCGTGTTATAAGCTGTTAGCTTGAGACTAGGACCTCGGGATGAGAATATCCTGTTGGGAAAGTACTCGGTAAATATTAGCATTACACTTTTCAGGTAATGTATGAATATTTGTCAGTAAAATGAGAGTGCCGTGTTAGGCCTGGTTTTTTTTTTAATGGGGACCTCAGTATGTTAGAAATTGAACGAAATGCAAGTTTGAATCCTACGAAGGTAAGGCTAACTAAGATTGTGCGATATGCTCGGTAAATACTCGTATATGGAGATTAATACGGTAAAGGTGTTAACTATATGTGTGGGAACCAGTACAGGGTATTAATGGTGGGAAGACAATTTTCGAATGTGACGCTACGCGTAGTGAGTGTGGAGTCGTGGAGTATGTGTAAGGGCTAAGAGACGTGGTGTACGACATATTATATGGATGCCTGTTGGACTTTGTGGATACTAGTCTCGGTAATGTGTAGGTGGTCTAAATTGGGTATGGGTGATACCCCTGGGTAGGAGTACGGGAGGCAGTTGGAAAGTGTTGTTGTCCCGTCAGTGTGAGGGTGAGGGCCTGAAGACGCTTGGGTACACGAGAGATGGGAGGCTATAGGCGCATACACGCTTAAAGGTCGGGGATTTAGAAATCATAGTATGTGCAATATCCGTAGTTAAGAGCCGAGGTATGGGAGACAATAGAAAAAAGTGTAAAGCCTCTGTAGGATCCGTTAGAAAAGTAGGTCTTAGCATGTACAGGAGACGGACTATTGCAGGCCTATGTGGTACATTGGTCGGTAAAATGTAGATGATCAAAATCTGGGTATAGGCTTTATGCCTGACTAGGAGTGGAAAAGTGTGGGGCCTCGGTAGGGTGCGGATGAGGGCCGAAGACGCTTGGGTACACGAGAGAGGTGGGAGGCTGTAGGCGTACACACACGTAAAGGTCAGGGAGTGAGAAATCATAGTATGTGCAATATCCGTGGTTAAGAGCCTAGGTATGGGAGACAATAGGAAAGTGTGAAGCCTCTGCAGGATCCGTTAGAAAAGTAGGTCTTAGCATGTCCAAGAGACGGGGTATTGCAGGCCTATGTGGTACATTGGTCGGTAAAATGATCAAAATCTGGGTATTGGCTTTATGCCTGACTAGGAGTGGAAAGTGTGGGGCCTCGGTAGGGTGCGGATGAGGGCCGAAGACGCTTGGGTACACGAGAGAGGTGGGAGGCTGTAGGCGTATACACACGTAAAGGTCAGGGAGTTAGAAATCATAGTATGTGCAATATCCGTGGTTAAGAGCCGAGGTATGAGAGGTAATAGGATAGTGTGAGGTTTCTGTAGGGACCATTAGAAATACAGGTGCATGTCCAGGAGACGGGCGATTGCAGGCCTATGTGGTACATTGGACTGTAAAATGGTCAAAATCCGGGTATGAGTGATACGCTCGGGTAGGAGTACTGGAGGCAATCGAAAAGTGTAGGGTCTCGGCAGGGTGAAAGCACACGGTTAAAATTTTTGTATGTCGACATTCAGGATAAGAGGTAGGCGGTCAGAGTACCGTTTTGGGTATAAGTTGGAACCCTGTGAGGGACTGTTCAGGTGTGGGTCTGTAAGAGACGGGGGGTATAGATGGGCGGCTAGGTCCTGGAGTGGAGTGTTGTTATAAATAACAGTGTGGGCAATATATGTGGTTAAGAGTATTGGAGGCATTTGAAATGTTTGGGCAGGGGCCGTTAGAAATGTGGGTGCGGTTTTTCATGCACTCCGATACTCGAAAAGATGGGTGACGGAATGTGTCGTGCATGGCCTGTAAAGGTTAGGCGATCAAAATCCGGGTATGGGCGTTACGCCAGGCTCCGAGTACGGGGGTAGTAGGATAGTGTCGGACTCCGGTAGGAGCCATCAGATACGCGGGTGCGGGTGTGTTAAGACTCTCAGGTACTCAAAAAGGTGAGTGTCAATAGGCGTCGACACGGGACCTGTGGACGGGTGGTTAAGCAGTACAGAAAGTCAGAGGTGTGTGACAAACAGGAAGTCTAGGTTGAGATAAGTCGTCGGAAAACAGGAAGTCTGTGGTTAGGAAACACCGAAATGTATCTCCCATAAGAGACAATGCTAAAATATCGCCATAAGAGCCCATGTTAAAATAACTCCATAAGAGCCCATGTTACCGCCAAAGGGGCGGGAGGTCTACTTTAAATAATAAAAGTCTTCAAATATAAACCACTGCAAAAGATATTAAATTTATTAGGATAGTTAGTCATCATGGTAAAATCTCTCATGAATATGCATACATAGTTTATTTTAAAATATATTTGTTTTACTATTTTCTCATTGCCATAATAGTTACCCATAAATAAATGTAAAAAAATTCGCTGGTGCTCAGCCAAATCCAAAGGAGTGAGAGGCACACAATCAAACCCAGTGCTTCTCATATAGAAATAAAGCTTGAGCACAATTTAAAGCCTATAGGTAGAATCGTTTTTGAGATATCGCGAAGACAGACAGAAATTGTAGGTCCTTGCAGCCTTACGTATGATAGTCTTCGCTAAAGCTGAAACCGATAAACGTAAATGACAACTGTATTTATGAAATTTTACTACTCATAGCAGAACTATAAAAATATAGTAATAAAAATAGTATCAACTCGTGTTCTCCTACAGCTGGCTTTTAACATTTAATCTTTGTAAGTCCTTGGTGCCGTTATAAAACTTTAAATCTAAATGGCACATTTAAGTTTAGTAAAACATGTACAGGAACTGGATTAATATCCCAAATCGGCATTGCTAAGCTGTACTGTTATATATTTATCTTTTATACTGTAACGAGGGATGTCATATAAGTGTTATATAATACCTATCAATACAAAGTGGTCTAGGCATTAACAGATATGTTAAATAAAAGTATATAAATTACAATGTTCCTATTAAATCATAGTTTTGTCGTTATTACAAATTCTTAGGAAAGTGCAAGAACCCATTGCCTCACTGTACAAACAAAGTTCAACGTTCAAGAACTGGAATTAAAATAAAATAAAAAACGTAAGATTAGAATTTTAAAAGTAAGAAACGCAAAGACCTGGATGGGTTTAGAGTAAATACCGAACAGAGATGTAAGGAGAACGTTGGTGAGGGGTTGAGACAAATTCCAAGAATCGCTCTTATTGAGATCAAAGCATTTACATTTCTGTGAAAAGATACAAACACAACATCCTTGAAGGACTTTGATGAAGAATATTTAAACTACGGTAATATTCTCTTAAGATCATACTTTCTATCTGTTTAATCTGTAAAAGAAGGCAGGAGTTATCCGATCCACAAGTTGCATAAGAGACTACACTAAGGTTGCATGTCAAATTTCAATTTCAAGTTGCCCATTTCAACCTCAAGATGTCTTGCGGTTAGCTAGACAGACAGACAAAAGTGTTTTACTTTCCTCAGTTGGAAAAAATATAAATTGTATGAGCTTAATGATAGACTCATTAACGCTCAGCCACATACCATGTATGCGCATTATAGAGTTGGTTATCGTTATGGTTTGGTTAAAAATTGTCCTTTATAAAAATACAATACATTGTGAGTAATGTATCGCCCCAGCATGAACTGATTAGTTCAAGTAGTGTTACATTCTACAGTCAATCCGAGGTTTACGCTGTGTAAGAGTATCCAAAGTATCTGCTGGAATTGTAATCCTCTACATCACAAGTTTCACTTAAAACAGTTTCATGTTATGTTTTACCATTGACATGAATCACATTCTCAAAACAATGAATATGTGGTGTAATATGTGTGCCAAATATCACTTCTAGCATTTTAAACATTTTTAACAGCGGGATGTACAATTTTGTTTCCATGTACAGAGTTAAGTAAGGACGGAATTAAGGATAGAACAGAAAACCTACACTCCTGAGTCACAAACAAGATAGTAAATTCCATATTTGCAGAGAAGTGTATTATTGGTGCCAAAACACGACCAACAACTTCGTGTTGAAATTTCTGTAGATGGAGCTTATATGGGTTACAGTTAACTTACATTAAAACATAAAACCAATATTTAATACTTCTATTTATTTTTTTAGGCCTTTAGATAGCAAGGCTATCTTCTTCAGACAAATCACCAAAAGTGAATACAAAAAGTTTTTATAATTACTTTTGTGATGTGTCTGAAGAAGATAGCCTCGCTGTCGAAAGGCCTCACAACAAAAAATAAAAATATTAAATATTGGTTTTATGTTTTAATGTAAGTTGACAATTTCGTGGTCTAATTACATTTCCAGTTTCCAATCCGCCAAGAGTAATATGAGCGAATGCATGATATTTTATTAAGCACATTTCAATCCAACAATATTTCAAAGAGTGCTTGGAACATTATAAAAAAGAACACAAATTCAAAAAATGATTCAAAATTCACCATTCCAAAACTCAAATCTGAAATTGGACTGATTCATGATCATTTCGAAGTGGCAAGCAATTTCAACAATTTCTTTTCAACTGTGGCTGCATCAGACATTTTGTTAAATATCGGCAACCAAAGTCAAGAGCCAATGGCGGGACCGGTTTCGTCCATGGTCCTTTTTCCTGTGTCCGAGGGAGAGGTGGCTCGTGTCATACAGGATCTCAGACCGAAAAAATCTAGTGACATCAATGGTACGTCTATGTGGTTAATCAAAAAGTGCTTCAAGCATATTTTGACACCGCTCACAAAATTTATCAATCTCTCTTTTGCACAAGGCATTTTTCCGTCTGCACTGAAGACAGCAAAAGTGATTCCAATTTTCAAAAAGGACGATCCTTGCATATCCAGCAACTATCGTCCGATTTCAATTCTTCCCACCTTCAGCAAAATTTTCGAAAAAACATTTCTCAAACAACTTGAAAAGTTCCTCAATCATTTTGAAATCATCTGTCCTGAACAGTTTGGGTTCAGGGAAAAAACAAGTCAACCATTGATGCTGTGACGGATCTCATCAACAACGTTGTCGATGGCCTGGAGAGGAGAGAACATGTGCTCAGCATATTTCTCGACCTCTCCAAAGCTTTTGACTGTGTGCATCATGCGACACTGTTGCACCAGTTGTGGACAAGTGGTATTCGGGGTCTGCCGCACCGTTGGCTCTCGTCTTACCTCGCGGACAGAGAGCAGTGCGTGCAGATTGCGAATGCTCTGTCAGACAAAGTAAAAATGCCCTATGGTGTCCCTCAAGGATCAATATTAGGGCCAGTCCTTTTCATATTATACGTCAACAGACTGAATTCTTCAATCCAGAATGGAAAAGTGGTTCAGTATGCTGACGACACGACTCTCTGTATCAGATCAAAATCAAAACAAGATCTCGAGGTGAAATCATTCATTGAGGTGAATTCATGCATTGAACATTTCTCAAAACTCAATTTGAAAACAAACAGTTCGAAATCAAATGTGATGAATTTTTGCCTTCGGCAACAAGAGCATTGGCAACGACCCGCAGTGATGGTGGATGACGTACTCTTGGAAGAAGCAGAATCCATCAAATTCCTTGGAATGTACCTTGATCGAGGACTGACATGGGGATGATCACATTGATAGAGTCTGCTCAAAGGTTGCTTCAGGCATTTATGTTTTACGCAACCTTTCAAAATTTTGTTCCATGGATGTATTGAAAACGGCTTATTTTGGTCTCATACATCCACATTTATCTTACGGCCTTAGGCTGTGGGGAAGTTGTTCTAAATACAAATTCGAAAGAGTATTTAGAACACAAAAGAAAGCCATCAGAATTCTTTCAAAACTGAATCCTAGAGAGTCGTGTAAAGGATCCTTCAGGGAGCTTGGATTGCTGACTTTACCCTGTCTCTATATTCTCGAGGTCGCCCTGTATTGTCGACTAAAAATGCCAGTTGGTGCAGGGCAGGGACGTCCATCACTATGAAACAAGAGGCAGGGACAACTTTCGAACCGAGAGCAACACAGGACAACAGCATTCGGACATTTGCCATCCCAGGTTGGTGTCACAATCATCAACAGGCTCCCTGAGGAAATTAAACATCTCGAAGATCCCAAACATTCAAATCTCGACTAAAACGCCTCTTGGTGTTAAAGGCATTTTACTCCGTTGAAGAGTTCATGATGGGCCGCTGGGATGAAAATCCTTGAAATTATCAACAAACAATTTCCAGTCC
>NW_025781221.1:10000-47884 GCF_021130785.1 Homalodisca vitripennis | reverse complement strand
ATTTTCTTGGTAAAGTAACAATAAGTATGGATTTCAAACCTGGAAAAATATGATTATTTCATACGTTTTTATTTTGGATGGCAAATGTCCTAAAACTCTGTTATAGTTTTTAAAATTTCTATGTCATTTAGGCTGTTTGGTTCTGTGCATTTAGTCCTAGAATTAGGCATTTAGAACTAGGAAAACATAAATCTCAACTATGTTTTCTTTTAATCTCCTTTTTAAATAATGGTTTAGTAATAATTTTATTATTATAACTCCTAACATTAAATAAGAATCATTCTCCTTTCTATTTTGCTTTTTATTAAACTTTGTACAAGTTGCTGGCGTGTGCCCTTTTATCGAGCTAAAATAATCACAACCTTAGTTGCCTTTCCCATAAATGGCACATGAAATGGCGACGAGAGTTAATGTAATAAATTATATACCGGCCAGGAACAGGAAGGAAACATTATTTAATTGGACTAGTTATGGACTTATAATGAAGTGCTAATGCTAGTCATTAGAAATAATATTTTTGCATGTGTTACACATACAATTTTTCTGTCAACTTATTCCATATTTTGGTTCTAACGGAATGATAATATAGACAAGAAAAATAACCACCTGCAGATATTTCTGACTGTCAAGGAGAATTGGTTTAGAGGGTTTTTGGTTTTGGCTTGCGAGGTCACTAAGCTCTCAGAGTTTTTACTGTCCAGTAAACACCATATGATAATTAACAGATTGTTGAATACTCATTTTAGAAAATTATTTTTGTACAGACTTTTCACCGCAGGAGGGTTCTTTTCTGTCTGGTTAAGAATAATGAGTTTTTTAATGATTTGAAATATATCGATTGTATTAAAGTGCCAAACATAATGAGTTTATTGTCCCATCAGAGCTGTGCAAAGTTAAAAAAATCTAAACAAGCAATGCATTATTTTTTAAATTTTGATGTAGGCCATCTTTTTATCCAACTATATGTTGCCATGGACGCATCACAGTTCTCCCGTTGTATATCATGCAAATCGTATGAAAAAGGTGCCGTAGGTGGTCCAGACCATTTTGGATCTTATAGAACAATAATTCTGGTATTTGTTTATGTGTTTCTATTTCTTTATAAAGATTCCATTCTTAACTCCTCCCGCTCCACTTTTTGAATATATCTTACCCGTTTCATAATATCAATACCTTTATTTCCAAAATAAAGCAGTTAGCATTATGATGAAAAAAATATTTTTTAATTTCGTAACGACGACTTTAAGTTCTGAAGGTACTTTAACATCAACCATACGATTAATGGCTATCTGCTCAAGAGAAAATGGAAATAATGTACTTGTTATGGTAACCTATTATTTTAGTTATAATGTTAGCTTCCCTTGCTAATAAAGTTTGTATACCATGGGTGAACTCAAGAGGTTTTTTTTACCCCATATATCCAATATGATTCCAAAGAATTTTTAAGTTTGGTACCATGGTATCATTCATCTTATAAATTGGACTAAGCCAGTCGTGAGTAATGGTGTTGTGTCCAAGGTCACCAAGGGAAGGCACTGAAAAGCGCACATTAACCGGGAAAACCAAAAGTGGAGCTGGAACAATTGAAAGAAAAAGAGCACAAATATAAACTACAGTAACAAGAGTAATAAAGAGATTACGAGCTTGTGGAGGAAATATATATAAAGGATTGAAGGTTTAGAAAAGGCATAATAAGATAATGTGTAAACTCGGGTTGTCTCAGCAGTTACCCACCTTCCTGTCTGTTTGTTAGTCAACTTTATATAGATATTCCAGAGAGGGAAATCGGAGAGGAGCAACAGTGGCAAGGAGGAGAGGATGTACTTCCTCCTCCAGCAGAGGGGAGAAGACTAGGATTGAGTACAATCGTGAATATATAATGAGTGCAGGGAAAAAATTTGGGATAATGTTGTCATTATAAAGTCTGCACTTCTATGTAGCCGAGATATGAACTAATCTGCATGGTCGTTCAGAGGGAGGATACATTATTCTTCATCTGGAATCTTGAGTTTTTTGGGATAAGTTTGACGTTTAAAATATTCCTCTTTACATACAACGAGATCGGAGTCAAGAATACGCAGTGGAATTGAGTGATTTAAGCATGTTATACTTAACTTAAATAGTAGGATAGTGTATTTTGGCTTATCTATCTATCGCTTTAAACATTAGACAATTAATATAGCAACATTTCTTTAGCTACAGTTTCTTCAACCCAAGCACACGGTCAAGCCCCATTACCATCACTTAAGTGCAATAATTACCTCAAATAAGTCTTAGCTAAGCTTTATGGGAAAATCGAATACAGTCGATTTGTATCAGCGTTCTTTATTTTTTCTTTTCCGTGAAAGTCATACTGTCAGAAAGTGTAAATTTGCTGTAACTAAATTTTTGGTTATCATTATTGACCATTTAAATGCCAAAATTTGAAGAATGAAAATTACAGTTCAAGTCCCTAAGAGTGGGGTTTAGAAGTGGCATCACTACACATGGTTATGTTGTGTGGTTCGTTGCAATAACACACGCGCGCGCGCACGCACACACACACACACACACACACACAACAAATATTTCTTTTTGTTGAAAGAGTCAATACGACAAAAACCTTAAGCCACTAGTAGTCCTAAAGTAATTAAATATAGTTCCTACGCTGGACAAGCAAGGCAAACACATACATAGTGCTAGAAATATATTAGACCAGAAGTAGATAAACATTGATTTTTTAGACCTATAAATATATTTTCTTGATGAAGGCAACGCGGCAAAACTCAGTTTTAATGACGCAAATATAATTTTATTTGAACCATAAATCATCCTATACACACCGAACTTAATATAAGAGTTAGTTCTCAACTCCTGATCGTCTAACCATAAGCACTGAAATAATATGAACCTGATCGTAAATAATATTAATAGCTAGTAAATATAATAAAACATCTCTAATGTCAGAACGAAGGAGTTTTTCTTAATGAAACCAAGCTACGTCTAGTATGGTCCTTGAAGTCAAGAGCGTACTGTAGGTTTAGCCGCCACGTGCATTTAATTTTATGCTCCGCTCATCCTGTAATGGGAAACTCATCAACTCTATCCATGTGGTCCACAGTGGAATGAAAACATAATATGTTCCATTTCTTGTTTAGTGATAGGCTTCAATAAAATCCTATTTTATTATTATATAATTATTCATTTTTTTTAAATTCAACTGTACAAGCTAAAAGTTTTTCATTTGTTTGTGCTTGTAAATATATAAATAAACTAAAGGTGGTTGAAATCTTAGCTAGGTTCAACAATCATGAAATTTGACATCCAGCAAGTTAATATTCATGCTGTTTTAATTTTTTTAAATTTTTATCACATGCTTATCTATGGGCCTTTAAGATTTTCTTGGTAAGTAACAATAAGTATGATTTTCGAACCTGGAAAATGATTATTTCAATACGTTTTTATAAAGGATGGCAAATGTCCTAAACTCTGTTATAGTTTTAAAATTTCTATGTCATTTAGGCTGTTTGTTCTAGCATTTAGTCCTAGAATTAGGCATTTAGAACTAGGAACATAAATCTCAACAATGTTTTCTTTAACTCCTTTAAATAATGTTTAGTAAATATTTATTATTATAACTCCTAACATTAAATAATAATCATCTCCTTTACTATTTTTGATTTTTTATTAACTTTGTACAAGTTGCTGTGTGCCTTTTATCGAGCTAAAATATCACAACCTTATTTGCCTTCCATAAATGGCATGAATGGGCGAGAGAGTTAATATTAATAAATTATAACGGCCAGGAACATTATATTAATTGGCGTATGGATTATAATGAGTGCTATGCTAGCATTAGAAATAATAATTTCTTGCATGTTACACATACAATTTTCTGACAACTCATTCCATATTTTGTGTTCTAAACGAAGATATAAGACAAGAAAAAACCACCTGCAGATATTTCTGACTGTCAAGGAGAATTGGTTTAGAGAGGTTTTGGTTTTGGCTTGGAGTCCTAAGCTCTCAGAGTTTACTGTCCAGTAAACACCACCATATGATAAATTAACAGATTTGAATATCATATTGAAAATTATTGTACAGAAATTTTCACCGCAGGAGGGTTTCTTTTCTGTCTGGTTTAAGAATAATGAGTTTTTTTAAATTGATTTGAAATATATCGATTGTATTAAAGTGCCAACATAATGAGTTTATTGTCCCATTCAGAGCTGTGCAAGTTAAAAATCTAAACAAGCAATGCATTATTTTTTACATTTTGATGTAGGCCATCTTTTATCCAACAATATGTTGCATGGGACGCATCACAGTTCTCCCGATGTATATCCTGCAAATCGTAAGAAATAGGTCGTAAGGTGGTCCAGAACATTTTGGATCTTATAGAACAATAATTGGTATTTTTATGTGTTCTATTTCTTTATAAATTCCATCTAACTCCTCTCACTTTTAGAATATATCTCCCGTTTCATAAATCAATACCTTTATTCCAAATAAAACAGTTAGCATATGATGAAAAATATATTTTTTAATTTCGTAAGACGACTTTAAGTCTGAAAAGTATTTAACATCAACCATATGTTAAATGCTATCATGCCAGAGAGAATGGAATAATGTACTTTTATGGTAAACTATTATATATTAGTATAATGTTAGCTTCCCTTGCTAATAAAGTTTGTACCATGGGGAAATCAAGAGGTTTTTTACCCATAATCCATATATATCCAAAGAATTTTAAGTTTTGTACCATGGATCATTCTCTATAAATGACTAAGCCAGTCGGAGTATGGTGTTGTGTCCAAGTCCAAGGGAAAGGCACTGAAAGCGCACATTAACCGGGAAAACCAAAAGTTGGAACAATGAAAGAAAAAGAGCAAATATATAACTACAGTACAAGAGTATATAAGAGATAGTAGAGCTTGTGGAGAAGAAATATATATGTAAGATGGATTGAAGGTTTAGAAAAGGATAAGGATAAAGTGTAAACTCGGTTTTCTCAGCAGTACACCTTCCTGTTGTTTGTTAGCAATTTATAAGGAATCAGAGAGAGGGAATCGGAGAGGAGTCAAAGTGGCAAGAGGAGAAGAAGTACTTCCTCCTCCAGAGAGGGAGAAGGACTAGGATTGAGTTAACATCGAGAAATATATAAGAGAGCAGGAAATTGGGAAATGGTTTGTCATTATAATGTCTGCACTTCTATGTAGCCCGAGATATGAAACTAATCGCATTCGCGGTTCAGAGGGAGGGTAATTCTTCTCTGGAATCTTATGTGTTGTGGGACAATTTCGTTTAAAATATTCCTTTTTACATACAACGAGATCGGAGTCAATGATACGCAGTGGAATTACGTTTAAGCCTGTATACTTAAATGTGTTAGAGTATTTAGGCTTATCTATCTATCGTTTAAAAATATTAGACAACATTTAATATAGCAACATTTCTTTAGCTACAGTTTCTTCAACCAGCACACGGGTCAATCCATTACCATCACTTAAGTGCAATAATTACCTCAAATAAGTCTTAGCTAAGCTTTCTGGGAAAATCGAATACAGTCGATTTTGTATCAGCGTTCTTTATTTTTTTCTTTTCCGTGAAAAATCATACTGTCAGAAAGGTAAATTTGCTGTAACTAAATTTTTGGTTTATAATTATTGACCATTTTAATGCCAAATTTGAAGAATGAAATTAAAGTTCAAGTCCCTATGAGTGGGGTTTAAGTGGCATCCTCACATGTTTGTTGTGTGGTTCGTTGCAAAACACGCGAACATACACACACACACACACAACACACACACACACACACTCACACACACACACACACACACACCACACACACACACAAACGTGCACGCGCCGTCCAACAAACCGTTCTCATTGCTTGGTCACTTTCAGTTAGGCTTCGTTGAATCTAGTCATCTATATGTGCATTTCAAAACGCACTACTATTTTGCAACTAATAGAACGTACAACGTTATTCAATTTTATTCCACGATTTAAAATTTAAGAATTGTTAAAGACAATGTCTCATCAACATCTTAGTTGCATACATAGCGCCCTTTTTTTTTTAAAAAAAAAATCCTCGTTTTATATGTAATGGGTGACATTTCGTGGTTTTTTACTAAACTAATCAATGGAATATCTTTAAAATGTTTATATTTTGTATTTTAAAAACTCATGTTGAAATATAATCTTGTGGTGGTAAAAAAACATTGGTTTCTTTTGTTTCTCTTATATTGAAAGGAACATTGTAACAAAATGTATTCTGCTACGCTTGTGATGGTAAAATCACAGGTGGTAGAGATATCTTATTGTGTTTCTAATCCAGAGAGGTAGGTTGAACGTGCTCAGAGTGACAATGCCTACTGAACTCTACCCTTCTAATTTCTTTATCACTTTTCTGATTATTCCAAATTCGTTTGTTGTTATTTGGATATTATTTACACAATTTGAATTAAACGTACGTAATATATAATCAATATGATAGAGGCACACAGGTAATAGAAGCCTGCAGTAGGCAAAATACAACTGTAATGGATTATATTACAATCTCTAAATTTTACTTAATAAAATGTTTGTCAATAGATTTGCCTTTCAGTGAGAATTTTAGTAAGTTTAAAATTTAAGTTTAAGTTTCATAATTTTTAAGTTCAGTTAGTAAATATTAATTTAATTGAATAACTAGAAACCCAAAAGATATTTCAAAGACATTCTTTGTTTGTTAATTCAAGAAAGTTTTAGGAGGAAAACCATGGTGATTAGCATAATGTTTTTTTTAAACCAGTTAGTATTTTAATTGGAACGCTGTTACGCTATAAGTATTTATGTAGCAGTTCCTGGAGTGTTTTTTACAGCAATAACGTTAGCCTTTTATTGAAATAAACTTCCTTATCTTAAAATAGCTTACAATGATTTCTTTTTAGATTTTTATTTCAATAAGCCCTAAAAAAATAAGACATTAAAAACAATAATAAAAATTAATTTTTAAATTAAAAAAGTACAACAAATTGTGTATAGTTCAACAAAGCGCTAAATGTAATGGACTTAAATACATAATACTAAAGTACACCGCTGGTACACAGTCTGCATGGGTCACATAATTAAATATGGCATTTAAATACAATAGAATACTTACATAGTTATTTGTTTAACTTTAACAGAAATAATATAAATAGGGGCTCTTTTCATGTACGACGTTTAAAAATGTTTATTGGTATTTTGAAAATACCAAAGTGTTAATTATATTATTATTGAACAGGTGTGTTGAAATTTTTTGTAAACAGGCACGAGATGTATGTTACTAACAGAGAAAAAAATTATAGAAATACGCTGTTAACTATAATACTGACCAATTTTCATTTACGTAAGTACCACAATTAGAGGTTTATATATTTCATGACAGAAGAAAGATAAAAACTGACATCTGCGAGTGAATTGTACATCGTCTTTTAGTAAATAGATCGGGTTCAAGATGTGTTCCATTGGGGTCAAAACATTAACTGTCATAATTGGATATTACATCTCATAAAAATCATTAATGTGAGCAAGATTTAGTAAACACTCCAGGATGATTCATTTCTAGCTGGTGTATATCTCTTATAGCTGAACCTATATTGCTACGGAAAAAAAACCATAGTGTCACTTAAAGAAGGCATCCTTTGTTCAAAATTCAATTCTACTCTCATTTAAATTTATAGGAAAATGTAAATGTAATTCTCTTTAAATATACAATACTAGCTAAACTATATTTACAAAACCTTTACCATATGTTATTTTAATATATGTTATTAAGAAAAATGTAAAATATTTATTCATTTATGAAGTTGCGTGATGATGGAATCATTGATTCCTAGAATAAAATAAACTTTGAGGAATATTTATTCATTTATTAGTGATATTAAAATTAACTTTTTCCAACGCTCCCTGATTCTTTATGATTTTCAATGTTAAAGATTTTTTTATAATCGTTTATTACTTTTCAAGAACATTATTAACGTATATAATCATAAATGAAAATTTGAAAGTGTATATAACCATTGAACACCTACCACAAATGTAGGTGTACATCAATATGTAGAGCTCTGCAATCACTATCACGGACCACTAATCCCCCCACTTCCAGCGGTAGATGTTAATATATTTAAAAATGTAGTTGTACATCAATATGTAGAGCTCTGCAATCACTATCACGGACCACTAAATCCCCCCACTTCCAGCGGTAGATGTTAATATATTTAAAAATGTAGGTGTACATCAATATGTAGAGCTCTGCAATCACTATCACGGACCACTAATCCCCCCACTTCCAGCGGTAGATGTTAATATAATTAAAAATGTAGGTGTACATCAATATGTAGAGCTCTGCAATCACTATCACGGACCACTAATCCCCCCACTTCCAGCGGTAGATGTTAATATATTTAAAAATGCGATGGATTTGTACTACTTAATATACTTAATACAGCAGTTTTAAAACATTTACATTGATTTATTGTTGGTAACTTGGAGTACTCAACCCGTAATGAATGGTATAATATAAAAGAACAATATTGAAAATCCTGTACCTCTGCAGAAACATATCTATCATCAATAAGACTCTTTCCGACAACCTATACAAAATTCTAGCTAGCAATGAGACATCAGCTTATTTGAAATTAACTGTTTAGTATGATTAATGTAGTATAACGGTTTACATAAACAAACGGTACATCTGAAAGTTTTTAAATTTTAGAGTTTTAACCTGTTTTATACCTTACGCTGCATAAAGTCTGGATGACATTTAGAACAATTAAGTATTCTAAGTTAGTGAGGAATTTATTTCACGGGAAGGAGAAATGCTAATGCACCTTCAGCACAGTGCTGCGCTAGTATGAGACCCTACTCGCTGGATCAGGAACCGTCCTTCTTAGTACAAATTTCCCTATAACTTCAAAAGTCAGCCTGCTATATCCTCAGAGGGCTTCCACATTGATTTTGATCCATCGTATAGAAAATGATCCATCATCATGTGAGTTCAAAAAGTGCTACAGAGTCATTGTAAACGAAATTTTAACCTTTGTGAAATTAATAAGAATAAATACTCCAGTCAAGGTTCCTCCAGCTGTAGCGCAGCATGATCACGTATTACCGAAACTCAGCGGCTGACCCATTGTTTATTGTAAAATTTAATTTATTTCAATGATATTAGCTAATAAATACTGAAAATAGCTATTTTTTATATTTAATCTACATTTTAGAAGCAAGTTGCTAAGTACTTATAATAAATTAAAGAGGATAAAAAAGTTTTAAGCAAGCTGTCCTGTAAGTGAATTAATTATAATCATACAATATACATATTAATATTCAAAGATAAAGAATGTATTATATGCATGTAGTAAATGATTATTTTTAAAAACTCGTGGTTGTAAACCTTGTACTTCAGCGTACGAGTACAATATCGTTTGCAAAAAAAGCATATTACATGGTGATGATATAATTCACATAAAAATACTCGTGTGGGCGAGTTTCTATGAATTATAAGAATGATCGTTTAGAGTTATTTCGTATATCATAATCTATATACAAATGTAATCTATATCTGTGTAAATGTTGAATCCAGCTCATTTTTTACATTCTACTTTGTGCAGCATCTTAGATAAGATTTGATCTAAGGCGTAATTTACATTGAAAAAACCCTTTCCACTATATCAACCTTGCGTATGATCTATTTGTTCTGAGTAGCATTAAATTAGTTCATCTCAAAGACTGGATATTTAATCTGGTACTTTATCTTGTACACAGATATTAATTATATCCGTACCCTGATTAAAGAGGTTATCAATTACAATCTTGTTAAAGATGAACTATACAGTCTGGAAGGATAATTTTCTTCACCGTAGGTAACCCATTATTGTAAACCCAACTTGGTAAAATTCACCCATTATTTGCTTGAAACTCTTCACCAATATGACTTACACATTATGATTTATTTACACTTATTGTAGTTAGTTCTGTGATATTACTATTTTTTATACACATATGGTGACACAAAATATGTTATATTTTTTTGTACCATAACAATAAAGTATTAATAGATTTGAAAATAACTTTGCAATAATTAAGAACAACTTGATCAGTAACAAGACAATCGGTAACAAGAGGATGTTTCGCACATCCACATCAAATGGATTCTACGTTCTTTCATCATCTTAAAGGCTACAGACAAACACAATATCCCATACGAAAGCTATTGACTCACCAACTCTCCTCTAGACCAGTATACAGGGAAGCCGTAATTCCTCATATTCTCACTCCAATAAAGAGTAGTAATCGCTGAAAGTCAGCACCAATAGCAATCTTTTCGATAGCTGAAATTTACGTTTTACAATTCTTAAATATTGGCCGAAAAAATATCAGCTTATGCACAACATTTTTACAAATTTAAACATGCACTTCCACAAATGAATAATTCCGACAAACATTATGACCAAAGAATTTAAAATTTTTTGAAATTGTCTTATCGCAACCTACAAATTTAATTGCTTTTTAGTATTAATACCCAGATTTTAGTTTTAATACCCAATGACTATTCTACAATAAATTGTTATAATCAAATAAATGTTCATAATGTAAGTATATAAGGAATGTTTTTTAAAATCTTTTGATTATGAATTTGATATTTATTACTTGATATTACTTAGTTTCTGATGTATAAATGTAATAGCTATACACTTTTGTTGCATTTGATTGGTAGAAAGGTGAATATAATACTACTTTGTCCAGAAAGATATACTACGCTATTCTCTATATTTACATGGTATACACGATTAAATACCACGTGGTATTTAACTATAATTATGAACCGTGATGATAGACGAGCTTCATACCATGTTTAACTAACTTTACTTGACCTTAATTTAAAATTGCCACTATTGTGGCAATGGGAGTAGAACTTCTTAAGCAAACTATTAGAAATTTAAGTTCTTCTCATTATTGAGTAAATTATGATCAAAACATATTAGAAATACACTATAAAAACCGCCTAAAATTAATAGTGAAACTAATATAAAATACATGTTAAAATTTTATTATGTTTTTGTCGTAACAACAATTTTAATTAGAAAGCTTTGTATAAAGTAACATATAAGATTCAGAAAGTATACTTTAAGAAAAATAAATGTATAGCAAAAATCCAAAATCAAATTGGAGTTGTGTAGTGGTTTTTTTTTTAAATATGTGACTCAATCAAAGCTGTCCTAGCGAGTTGTGCATGTTTAATAAGTGCTTATCTAAATTGGAGTGGTAAAATGTATTGAAAAATAAAACCCCTAAAGTCGACTGAGAGATAGTTAGACATAAAAGTTCAACTGTTGACCTGTAGGGACGACACAGGAAACCATTACACGGTGCATTATTACAGGAACCGTCTCAGAAAGTACAAGTCAAATTTATATTTCCGAATTGGACTATTGTTTCAATTGCTTAATACAAAACACGAAATGTGCATTATTAGGAACACATTTTTTATGTAACTCGATAAAATGCAACTCCTGGATGTCTGTGTGCCAATTTCCTAAATATTCGTTTTGTAGACTAATTTACCTACCTTATCACACAATCCTCCTCCATGACAGGCTTATCAATGTTGTTTATCAGTCTGTTATTTGTTTCATGAGTTCTAAAAATAATAGAATTAAATAAATACTAATGTTAAAAAATATGATTTATCGGCTACATATTGTGTGTTGTTAATTACAACAACGCATGAAACAGTAGTTAAACGATAATGCACACGCATGCACTCCACACTTTCCCCTACCGTAATTACCTTTGATAAGGCAAAGACCCAAAATGACTACTTGTCACGTATAAATATGTGATTAATATTATAGGTAGCTAAAAAAGTTTTTAGAAAAAAGTAACCGTTACTTTTAAACCGTTATAATGTTCTTTTGCTTTGAAATTATTCAAACATATTTATTTAGTTATGACGGTTGTATTTACAAGGACAGTCTATCTTTATACTATGTGACTACGAGTAAGGACTTTTTTGTTATGTAATTTTCCATAGAATGCCTAAAGTACTCATATTATAAGACCTAATAATTGTACTTCAAGGTAGAATTTTATATTTTACCCAGTTTTACACTCGTACTAAACAAACATATTTGTTGAAAGGAATAGATACGAATTGTATGGTATTTTCCTTTTGCTCAATAAATTCATAGGAGTTGGTCATAAATGTAGGTTTTACACACTTTCAGTATTTACTGTCATGGAACCCGTTGTAATATAAAAGAGTTAGGAGGAATAAAATTGGTTTAAAATTGTTATTTCTGGTTAAAATCGTGCAAATCAATATAAATTAGGAACACTGCTACGTATCATATTCATATATTGCCCTTTTAAAAATATATAGTAAGCATGTAGTAGTAGTTTTTTGAGTTGAATCGATTTTTTAGCCTAAATACTAGGGCCTGTTAAGAACTTAAATCAATCGTTTCATGAGAATAGTCATATATTTTTGAATAATGCCTTAATAAAGTTTTATCCTTACAAAATTCTGTGAAAAATAAGAAGAAAATTATGTTCTGTAGTTACTTTCTTATCTTTCTGCTTAATCAGCCGTGCTTAAAAAATCACGCGCAAGAAAACGAGAGTTCATTAATATTTTGGAATCCTAAGTTTTGATTCTTCAAAAATCATAATTGTAAATTCAGTATGTTCGTAGAAGAGAGAGAAAAATACCTAAAATAGCTAAAAGACATAATTTACATTTTTTTTATAATCCAATTCATTAATCAATATGATTATATTGATTATGTGATCGCCCCTGTTTCACTGAATAACAATGTAGAGGAATGTTTCGAAGGACATATTGCACTCCATTGAACGACAGTAAATAGATGACTTCGTATCAATACTGGATTGGCTTTCTCTTCACTCCTATTTGTTAAAGTTCTACAGTTTTCTGCTTAAACTTTCACTTTATTAATATCTTTAACTTCATTGACGTGACTTACCAAAAAATATATTTTAATATTCCATTAACATTCGTTTTAAACTCTAAGCGACCAAAACTGTGTACTTATTAAGAAAATAATTTGCTCAGGAAAGATTTACTTAAAAAAAGCTATTGATGGGTTTAGTAAAAACTCTGCATATTATAACAATTATATTGATGAATTGGATTTCAAAAACATCTTTGGATCTATTGATTCTAAAACTAGCTCCCTCAAAAAACGCATGTTCAGGTGTGTATGTATGCAGTATACATAAATAAATGTTTAATGAGTATAATATCAATAGAATTTTTGTTTCCAAAGTAATCACCGCAACCGGACCCAAACCAGTATCTCCTACTGGCCGATTGAGAATTATTTCTTTATACAACAAAGCTTTTAATATTTAAACACTAGTTAAATGCATTATTCTTTAAATTTAAAAAGTAACATAGACAAGATACTAATACAAAACCACTGTAAAGTTATATAGTTGTTGTTGAATTAATGCTTAACAGAAAACACTCGTATACGTGGATTTCGGTAAGCTATAATGTTTGTGCAGAATTATTGACAGAATTATGTTTGTACACCAACTGAATAATGACTAAAAACCTGTTAAATGGCTTTTAATATTAATTAAATTTGAATAGCTGGAATAACCTAATTTAATACATATTGATTATAAAGCACTCACTCAACCGACCTGGTGAAATTTACGTTCCAAATCTCATTCACTTTTGTACACCCTTATAAACACACCACACAGCGCTTTTAATGCCGGGAGATAATCGTTCCTCATTATTTAATAAATATAGAGATGTACACAAAATAATATATACCCCACTAATCAATATAATAGACAAAACCTTAGCTATTTTCTCTGCATTTAATTGCATCTAACATTACATGTATTTAATTGAATAGACCAATACTTAGAAACTACAAAGTCGAAGCTTTCTTAGTGAAAGAATTTACTGTATAATAGTATTTATTGAATAAGTAAGCACAGTATTCATCGGTCATTATATGTAAATCACAATTTGCATTTAGTGTCAATACGTATTACTTTGTAATTCCACTTGCAGTTTCCCGCGGTTTTGCATGCAGTTTAATACAGTTTTAAATTAGAGCTAATTCTAAAGCTTCTAAAGCTAATTTTATTTAGTCTCGTTACGACGAAGAAAATTAAAAAGTGCATATTTATGGTCATTGTAATCTCATACTATAAAAATTTTTACTAACATTGGTTTATAGCAGACTTAATATTTGCAAAAAGTACAGTTAAAAGTATAATTTTTCACGACTTTTAATTCGTTATCTGGATATTTTTACTCTGTACTCAACAAGCGATTGCAGAAAACGTTAAATTTATACTGTAGGTGTTATTACCATCTAGCTTACTCTATGCCTTCACACTAAGTTTATAAGTAAATTGAAAATAGTGGTTAAATTAATGAAAAAATATGGTCGTGCTGTTATAAAACAATATTTAAAACCTGTTGATTACGTTTAACAGGCTCTTTTAATTAATATTTACAACCTTAGAGATCAAGATACAATTTTTCGCTAATTTCGTGACCGGTGGCGCGTACCATGGAGGGAATTTGGAAATACGAATAGATTTATACTCATACCAGGGACACTAAGAATTTCAACCTAAAATTTTAGTACTATCGGTAGAATAGTTCACGCGTGGAAGCAAAACCGAACGAAGGCACTTTCGCATTCGATATATTATTAGGATTAACTGGATAGAATACATTTTATTTTACAATAAGTGCATTTCTATATTTGCCTTTAAGAACATTATTTGGTACACGCAGCAGAGGTTAGTTCCTTTGTTTAGTCTGGCTGAAAAGCTGGAGTGAGGATTACTTGGCTTTTTGCCGGAAAGGCCCTTTTGGCGTTATAGGGAGTCATATGTTACGGATCCTTTCTTCTGATAATAGTTGAGCGTTTTAATCTTGGCCGGTATTGTGTTTCTTACATCATGCATGTTATTTAGTTATTATAAACTTTTAAAATGTATCGTGATATATCGTTGAAAAATGTTGTCAAAAAATAGAAACTGGTCTTTTATTACTTACAACATTACGTTTTAAGTTGTTTACTAACACATAGGTGGAACTGGTACCTACCCGTGGCTTTGCACCCAATTTTCTGCGGTTATAGGCCTGGGACACACAGTCCCGGTTACCAGGATTCCGACCACCGGGTTGCCGGTAAACGGTTTGTTGTGTGCTGGCCACACAGTCCCGGCGATAAACATCAAATTGTCTCTCAGTTAACCTTTGAGTGTTGTTCGGAACGAATCATGCTATCCAAAGTGAAGTTAGTTTGTTGTTTAGAGGCTCTAAATGAATTACCAAAACAACGAAATAGGGTACATTGGGTTTCATCCATTCAATGTAGATGCTAAAGCTGAAAAAAGATTTAGAAAATTTTACGAGAGTATTCGGACTTATGAAACAAAGTTTTTCGGCTTCTACAGGATGTCAATAAAATCTTTTGACGAACTGTAGGTGTTATTGAGGCGACACATAGCAAGAAAAAATACAAACAAAAGATTATCAGTAAGTGCAGAAGAAAGACTTACAATAACTATAAGGTGAGTAAAGAAACATTTTAATAGAACTTATAGAACTTACTTTATTTCATTACAACAACTAATATTATTTTAATGTCTTGCAATCATGTTAACTGTAGCGGAAAGGATTTTTTGTAATGTATGTCCTAATATCTAGTAAATAATGTTTGTTGCTTAAGAAATGTAAAATAAAATTTATATTACAAGTACATAAGTATTAGTTTAATTACAATGTTTATTATGTAATTCGACAGTTTTATGAATGTGTTTTTACTTAACAACTACAATCGGAGTGCATTGATTCTGTTGGAGAGGCGTAGACGGAAGTAGGCGAAAGCCGCCGAGTTGTAGCGACTCCCGCCTGGTTGATCATACTGGTGCATCAACAGCGGTGTTTGTTCCTGTTGCATTTGTTGACCCATTGGTTGAGCTGTGTTGTGTGGTTGATATTGGCTGGAAGTTTGGGGGAAATAGTATTGTTGTTGTTGCATATTTAAATAATTACATTGAGGATTTGATGGAGACATCATTGGAGGTGTTTGTGATTGACGATTTGATAGAGGCATCACTGGAAGTGTTTGTGGTTGAGGATTTGCTGGAGGCATCATCGGACGAGTTTGATATTGCGGCACTGATTTTACATTTCTGAAAAACTGCAAGTTCATAATTTTGAAATCTAATTTTTGCATATATGTCAATCCCTTGAAATCGGACAGCATTGATAGGAGATACAAACGGTCTACATCCTCTTCGGTTGCAGACGATGTATCCAATTTCTTCAATAGTTCGGATTGGAAAGCAGATAATTTTTTTTTCTTCACAGCGGGTTCTCTAATATTTTTGTCTGTAGCTGTATTTTTTTCCGTAGCAGGTCTTTCTTCCACTGGTCTTGTTTCATCCGCTTCCTCCGAAGCTTCGCTCTCTTGTGGCTCATCAACATTTTCGTCTTCAGTAGCTGCTATGTTACCAGAAGTTGGTCGCTTAGTTTCATAACTCATCAAAAAACTCAAAGAATCTGCATATATATATTTCTTTTTTTTCTTTGGAGCAGCATCTCCACTCTTCCCTTTATTGACAACCCTGAAGAAGTGGTCCCGGATGTGTCTCCATTTGTTCTTCATCTCCTTTACTGCAACAAAGAGCACGCCTTAGGGACTTTATATTATTATGCTGTGTGTTTATTAAGGGAATATGAAAACTATAAAATGACAATAAAGATTTGTAAGTTGTTTGTTAGTTGTATTGACAATCAATACCTTTTTTAGGTATTTGTCAACTGGAATGACATTTAGAAGTCTGCAGTATGAGTTCTACAGAGGCAGGAGCACGATTTCACAGATAGTGCGGGAAACCTGCCAAGCAATATGGCTCCATCTCAAAGCTCACAGGAAATGCCAGAACCAACAACGCAAATGTGGCTCACAAATGCAGAAGAGTTCTACAATAAAACAAACTACCCAAACTGCATCGGAAGCCTAGATGGTAAACATATACGATGTATAAATCCAATAGAAGGTGGGTCAAACTTTTTCAATTATAAAAAATATTTCTCTATAGTGTTAATGGCTTTAGTTGATGCCAATTTGAGATTTGTCCGCAATTGACGTTGGTGCGTATGGAAAGGAAGGAGACTCGCCGATTTTTAAGGATAGCAAGCTAGGGAAAAAATTTTTATTCTGACTCTCTGAACTTACCCCGACCCTCTCCATTACCTGGGACAGTTGGCAACCCACAACCATACGTAATAATTGCTGATGAAGCATTTAAGCTATCTACTAACCTGTTAACACCTTATCCCTCTCGCGGATTAACAGCAAGAAAGAGGGTATACAATTATCGGCATTGTAGAGCTAGAAGAACAGTAGAATGTGCATTTGGTATTCTGGCCAACAAATGGAGAGTTTTCCATACTCCTATTTTAGTAGGTCCCGATTTTATCGATGACATCGTCAAGGCTTGCTGCATTCTGCACAATTTTGTGAGGGCAAGAGACGGAGTTTAACTACGAAGATGCAGAAACACATCCCTTTCAAGATGTCCGAAACATGGGACAAGGACCCCGTGGTCAAGGACATGATGTTCGAAACGCATTGGCTGACTTTTTCATGGGTGTAGGAGCTGTATCTTTCAAAAAAAACTACATGTATTAAGTACTGTTCTCGTACCTACTTACAAACAAATATGTATGACTTTTAAATAAATCATTTTTGTATGTATTTCGTATTTTATTAATTTTAGCCTCATTATTACATCTGATAAGCGTAACATTTGATGTATAGAAATAGTTTTTATCTATTTATGTATAGAAATATTTTTTATCTATTTATGTATAGAAATATAAGGAATTTCATCAACTTCAGGGGGGAATAATGAAGTTTTTGGATTGGTAAGACTGCTACACTACAACCACAACATAAAGGCTCTTACCTCTGTCATCTCTTTCATTCAGTGTTGCACAGTTCCAGTCTTCATACATGGCGATCCCGATCTCAATCCAAGCTCTGTCACGAATGTTTTTATCAGAATATTCTGCTCCGCTTTTGTCCCATAAACGCTGGAATACCGTGGACACATTCTATATAAATTTGTCTGTATCAAACATTATCGCAACTTTACACTACCCTCGAGAGTAAAACACGATACACAAACCAGCAGCACACCACAACAACTACACCACTGACACACAGACTTGACTGGAATCGGGACCCGGCGGCCGGCACTGTGTGAGCACGCACGACAGATATCAAGTGTTTTGTATTGCCAACCCGGTTTTCACCGGCTGCAGGGCTCCCGGTCGCCGGTAGCATGCTTGCCGGTCTGGACCGGCACGCTTTGTGCCGCACAGCACCGGCGTTGTGTGTGCGCTCTTCAACAAACTATATGTTCTCATCAATCCCGGCCGGGATGCCGATCACCGGCATCCCGGTAACCGGGACTGTGTGTCCCAGGCCATAGGCGTATCCTTTTTAAAAGGAGTACAAAATATACCATGCACAATTAATTGTAACTGGAAATGTTTTTATTTATATTGTTTTAACCCATCTTCATCATCACTTAATAAAATTAAACATTACTCAAACTCAACAAGTAAGTGTATACACACATACCTTGGACTAAGAAAGCCTACAACAGAAAAATAGAAACTAATTCTAGCGCTTGTATTTCCCTTCAGGAATAGGGGCTCAATTGTAAAACCCTAACTTCCTGATCTATTATACAAATAGTTCGGTACTACTGCTAAATCACTGGACTGCAATTTTGGATTACTTCCAACTGTTTTTGACATTATGTGTGGAAAAACTACGCAGGAATAGACACAAAAACATGAAATTTTTCCACTCTACCGATATAACAGTAACATTTCCCAATTAGTACAATTCCCAAACACTGTATGTATGTATATAACATGAGAGCCACGCGCCTCACTGCCTTTGTGTGTAGGCTTGGTATTAATTTTCAGAAGGTACGAGTTTTGTAAACCTTAAAGAATACTTACTTATTAAGGATATTGAACCCTTCCCACGCGGCAAACGGATATATCCGTTAAGCCTTATTTTGACCGAAACGCGGTAAACGGATTATATCCTTCAAAGTCTATTTTGTGTTATTTAATAAATTGTAGTTGCCGTGGAATCCGCTAGAGTTCAAGGGAGTGTTGAATACTTGTTCCGAAAAGCAGATGTTACAGTTTGAACCTCATTGGCGCGTCGCAGTGGTGGGAGGGCGGGGCTTTGTCCCTCGTGGCGTGATTTAGCCTTAGTCTGCGGCGAACCATTACGCGGTAAACGGATATTTCCCGGCCACAGCATATTTTAGTGTGTTTAACGCTGTTTTGCCATATTTCCTTATTTACTGTTCGTGTTCCTGTTGTATTTAGCTTTATATTATCTTTTTATTTTGTTATTACTTTATTTGTTGTGTCTTTATAGGCCTATATTGTTCTGTGCAATGGCGAATCCTGAAATTTTTTGTAAAATTTTAAAATTTGTTAAAAAATATAGGGGTCTGATTATTTTGTGATACTGTATTATTTTTTATTCCTAATAGCCACCACTAACTAAAATAAATATTAGAGTTGTTAAAATGTAAAAAAATATTTTAAATTTAATTACGCGTTATGAGTCAAAATTGAAAGATAAATTCCGCGTGGGAAGGGTTAAGTAAGAATATCCTTACTTTCCCATCCCTGTTCGCTATATCATCCTGTTCCTTGATACAATCTATGAATTCAATTTATATTTATTTACCATGTCAGTGTCGTGTCCCTCATCATTGTAAAACAGACATGATTCCTGGACATGGTTCCCTCGACAATTTCCTGCCACAAAAATTTGCATACAGAGTATAGTGTATTGCTTTATGATCCCATTTGCTATGTTCACGAACTCACTGCACTCGTTTGCTTTTTTGAATTGTGAGCGAATGGGTCGTTGAGTTTTATTAGAGACCAGCCCCATTATGTTTGTTCCTCATTGCATACCTGTGTATTATTTTTGTTCAAACTGTTCATAACAGCAAGACTGAAAAGAAATAATATTCTTTCATTAAACATAAATGTAAACTTTTACATCTTTGTGATTTATGAGATCTAAAACTTATCAATCCTCGAGGGAGAAAGTAAGTTACTGGCGTCCAAGTGTCAAAAAGTTCTGTTCGGTTTTAAGTTCCATATGTTTCACTGAAATTGACAGACATTTGTAAAATAACCTTGAGTATTAGTCTTGTTTTTACAGTATTTAAGTTTATGCGACTTTTGTTCATTTTGACTTTTCTTTTTGGCTGAACGTGAATGAAGCTTACCACTAGAGAGGCTGAATTTAATTCCCACCTGTCTAATATTTATAACCTTTTTCATACTATAAAATATTGTTTCACTTTAGGATACATTTTTTGTACATTTGTAGTTTTACGTATAACTCACTGCACAGGTACAGATGCTGTATAACCTGTGATAAATCGTTCTTCTCTGATTGAAGAAGACACAATGGAAACATCTATACAGATTTATTGAAGAATTTTTCTCCTTCCCATCTGAAAGAAATACAACCAAATTTCGTTATTCAACAGGATTGTGCTCTCCTCATTGGAACATATTAATTGCTACAGATAAAGTTTTTTGAGGCTCATTATAATGATTACTTCGTTTAAAATTTCATATAACGAAGTTCCAAAGAATACTGAGGTACAATAACAATATGAAATTAAAGAATATTGGATTTATAAGTATATAAAGTTTATATTACCTTACGAAAGTGTGCTTTAAGGTTTTATTAAAAAATCATTTGTGTCTGAAGTAAAACGTATAAGGAAAATTTACTTTCGCAAGACATTCATGAGCCACATTTTTTTATAATAAAAATTTTACGTGATACACATATGCTATGCTAATAAAATTTACGACATTGTAACGTTTATGTTTTATGGACCTCATTTTCGGAAGTTGGATTGATCACCCAACTAGACATTTCCACTGCGGAAGCTAGCCCGCAAAGTTGGCCGATGCATTCCCTAAAACTTGAGCGTGCAGTATTTGCCTATCAAAGTTATGTAGGCGCTGAGAAATTGCCGTAAGCGCTGTTGCCTAGCCAGAGCCGCCACTTTGGACCTTAGACCGGTGCGCCGGCAACTTTAATCCTGAGCGGGTGATATGGCATTGTCTCGACAATTAGGCTTGTTGTGGATGAGCTGCCGAACCTGTTCACTTGGATTGTGGAAGCCCTCTTCACGTCGTAGATTTTCAGCATTTTCTTCAGGGAAAATTTGCTTAGAGGTAAGGCAGACCGTCATTTTCTATAATTCAAATCTTTGTCAAAAGCAATATTTAAAAGCGTCAAAATTTAAATCATTATTAGACTTTTGCAATCATTAAAATAGGTTCTCTTTATTCATGCTTGGACAATCCTAAGTAAGGCACATGGCACATAAGAACGATGTTTAATGTATGATTACTTATTTTACAAGTAATTAGGGTTTCGTTTATTGTATTGTCAATATTTTATGTTGTGTGATAAACTGCCCAATTTGTATTTTATTGGGAAAGAGCTGAATATGAAAATAGTACTGTCTGTTTAATGTGTATAGCGATATAAAATTCACTCATATAAATCTAACTGTAGCTTAAAATGAATACGAGCCAATTATGCAATATTAATTTTGAAGGAAGAAAGAAACTTGGAGTAGAATTTAGGTAGTTAAAATTTGTTTCAGTAATATTTTGTAGCCATAAAATGTCTAATGTTAAAGTAAATGTATATTTATATATATAAAATAAAATAAATCAAGTACGTTCTTGTTTGTGAATATAAATGTCTCATTTATTTTGTATGTTTAAAGAACGGTGTAATTTGTTAAATGTAAATTTGTAAATATGTCAATTTTGAGACAACGATTGTGGTTTGTACTCAATTGTTCGATGACAATGAATATTGCAGTAACCTTATTGAATATTGCCAGTAACTTGATTTTATTTGTGCCACAGAATATGAGTGTTGTTATCAATATATTTATCTTGAAAATATTTACCTTTCGTCGTTAAGAACAGGTTATTAGCTGCTCTACTAGCTAACTGTCCGTATATAATATTTAATTATTGTCCACTATTTACAGAGCCAAATTTATTAATGTTTCATATCTCTGATATATCTCGTAGTAATGATTTTAAATGACAATTAATGATTTTGTTTAGTAAAGTTCTAATGTGTCTAAATAATAACCTTATTTTCGTACTTGTGATTTTGTACAAACTGTCCAATAATAGATTATCATTTATCTTTTACATGTTATTTTGTGAGCTCGTGAGTTATGATGCAGTTAAGCTGCACAAGTATTATTTTATAGAAAAGGATTAACATGTTTTGAAGTAAACTGAAACAATAATATACTGTATATATATATCGATATTATGAAGTTTAGAATTTTATGTAAATAAATGTAAACAGTAACAGTTTTTAAAGATTAAATTCAGGTTTTAATTAAATGAATCCCAATTATTAAAAATATAAATAATATTATAACATTAAACATATATATATAAAAAAATAATGCTTTAGTAAAATAGATTTATTAAAATGTTTAATATGAATCTGCAAAATTATTTGTTTTATACCATTGTAGTTTAATTATGTTGTTTAATTATTTGCCTACCAAAAATACTATATATTATTGAATATGTAGGGTTTTATTTTTACGTTCCGGACATCGTCAAGCGAACGGAACGGTTGGTTGACAGCCACAGCCATCAGCATCACGTCGCATCGCCGCTCCCGTGTCGTCGCCGCTGACCGGTGGCCGTGGTGACATTGGCCCTCCCCACCCCGCACCGCACTGCCACTGCCGTGTGCCTACTCACTGGGACTTCACTCACCGTATCGCCTGTCACGAACCGATAAGTGATAGAATAGTCATTCTTTTCCACTTGGTGAACTTGAATAAATATTATTTTGGATTTGGCTGGCCAGCACGGACTTAGACTGTGATAGTCAAAGTTAAATACAACGATTCTATTTCATATTGGTGCGGTTATGAGACTTCTGGACATTCCAGGGGACATTTCTGGACTCTGCCAGTGATACAATTCGTCGCTTCATTTGTCAATTATGTTTAGTTATTAAATGTCTCACTGTTCATTTAAATGTTTAATGTTTGTTTTCATGAGTACTCTTTTTCAGCGGTGGCCACCTGCTTTGTTGTTTTATTGTCATAATTGAATATTGATTATAGCTATTAAGTACTGATCATTGATTATTGTGATAGATTTTTATTATTGTCCGCCATGGTGATTTCTGATATATATTTTGGGGATTTATCATACTTTATTGAAATTAATTGTTGTGAATACTTGTGAATTCGACCTAAGGTCACTGATTAAGAATATTTACTTCCTCTCATTGAGTTTATTAGAAAGTTGAACTGATACTTATCAGGTTGATGAGCTGAATATGTTTCCTGTCTTTTTGGAATTTTGAAATGGGTTCTTAATTTGATCATGTTTAAATAAATCCAAGATTTTCTGATATATATATACAGTATTTAATTTTCCTTGATAATTTAGTGATAGTTTTGTGGAATTGAAAAATATAACAACCACAATTAGATTAAATAAACTGATATATGCCAATTTAAATTTAAATGATTTTGCTGTGTAACCTAGAGTCCCCTCAGGACTTGATTACAATTAGTTATCAGCACTTCATACTTAAGGATGGAGTTGTGCCGAGATACACAAACATAGTGGTTTAGTAAAATTTGAGTTTATCAAGGTGAAATAACTTTAGATGCCATTAGTGGATTTCCAGGAAACTAATAGTGTATTATTGGGGTTCATATCATAGCTTGTGAACCGAGCATGAATAAATGTTAGGGCTTTGGGTCTGCCTTACTGTGTGCTTTTGGAAGGGTTTCTTCCCCGTCGTTACCCTCAGCAACCTTACCAACGGGGTGGCGCCCATTAAACAAATAATTTTCAACAACAACTTGAAGAACACAGTTAGGTTAGAGCCTTAGCACCTGGGACTTGGAGTTCTGCGCACAAGTATTATCAGAACCTACCCTTCTCCCTGAGTCTGAGTCGGAGCAATGTTGCCTCATGCTTTTGTGGCATGGCAATATATGTAAAAATAATGAGTCATATGACACATGCAAGTAATTTGTGAATATATATATATATATATATATTATATATATATATATATTCACAAATTACTTATATATATATATATATATATATATATATATATATTATATATATATATATTATATATATATATATATATATATATATATATATATATATACTAGGTTCAGTTACTCTACATTGGTAATAAATAACAAATATTTAAAATATATTTCCTAAGGAAGGTTATATTGATCATATTGCATCTAGTAACGTAGCTGGATATTCGAGATGATATTATTAGAACGAAATAATAAGCTCCAGGCGCAGTTACAGTAGAAATATAATCCATATTCCTAAGTGGTTCAGTTTTCTGCTGTATGAGTTGAATCACTCGCTCTGAACATTATTATGAATTAACTGTCTTTTCTCATTATGTAATATTCTATATGCACATATAATTTAATGTAAATGCAAACAATTACAGCTATATTATAAGAGCTTGATTGATTATCAAGGGCTTGTAAGGGCCAGAAAACGCGTACTTGTTAATCCGGCGATATGTGCAATAACCTTTATACAAAAGGTTCTAATGATTTTAAATATTAAAAATAATTTTTTCTTTGTCCCTGGATGATCCTCATTGACGTTAAGGTCAAGTAAAGTGTATGTGTGAAAAAACTTTATAAAGACTTGTAACTTGATACGTATGTTTACAGTTGGTTTTGAGCATAACCTCTTTTAATTTTAGCGTCATAATGAAAAAGGGCAGTCTGTCCATCCGAGCGCTACTTCTTTCTTTGCGTTCTGTTGGATCCTTCGATACTCTGTTACATTGGTTTATGGTTGTAACTTTTTACATTCACAAATTAAATATACTAAGTTTACTGGTTTGAAAAAGATGACATAATTCTTTTCAGGAATTAAAAGTCATCAATAATAGTCCAGGAAGATAAATCCTATTTGGTATTGTATAAAAAAATAATTGTTTGTGAAATCAATAGACGAAACTCCTTTAACAGATATTTAGACCGTCTATATCACTAGTTTTATGTCATTGGCTTATGATGATGTAACTACTATTTTTTAATATAACCATCGATATTTGTTACAACAGCATGAACAGGACGTTTTAAGAACTGATGTCTGCTCTCTTTTCAAATCCTAACACATAAAATAAAGAATGCAATAAAAGAAAACTATTTCAAACACATGATGGTAACCACTTTAAAGTTGATATCAAATGCCGCTATAACAGCCTATTGTACTATATGTATTTTGTGGCGTGTAATAATTTGTATTTTTAGCTGCTAAATAAGGTAAAAGCTGTGTATATATTTAGGTACACAGCCTTATGTCAATTGGCATTGCATGATGTTACTAAAAATATTACAAAATGTTTGAAAGTAAAGTTATAAAATATATATTAACATGTAAATATACCGTTTTTATAATATTCCTAGTATGATTCATGTTTACTCTGTATCATTACCCTATAATGTACCCTAGAGTGACGCGCTCACAGTGAGAATGTGAGTATTGGAAACTTTATCAAGTTGCTGTTGTTTTATATTCTTCATTGCTATTAATTAATCTAACACTAAATAGTGGGTATATTTCTACTAAGTGAAATATTTCTTTTGTTTTTTAGCACTGTTTGTTTATTTTAACTGAGCGGTTAACCACGTCCAGGTATACACTTTCAGACTTATTTGAAGTATTAATATGCATATTCACACGTAGCCTATATACAAGTAGTGTTTCGTAAATAACCATAATTGAAAGTGCCATACCTTTTTAACGATCAATTTTACTCATCTAATAATTATTATATCACTGGTAATGAAATAGTTCCAGATTCCTCCCACGTTTAATATTAATACACTAACAGCTTTAAACTATAAGCCTTCTTTCAAACGGTAATAGTAAACAGTAATGATAGCTTGATTATTTATATAAAGACAAGCTGCAAAATACTAAATGATTGAATCGTAAGAAGTGAGGGCTCTTTAATGTGGTGGTAGCATGCTCACCCGGAATGTGAACTGTTTCGAACCACGGCGGAACAAGTACTTTATGCGATTACATTATTTAAATTGAAACTATGTCAGGTTATTGGCGTTTTTTACTTATTCGATGACTATGAAATGTCGTTTAACAGGTATTTGCACTTCTAATCATATTATATTTTGTTTACATAAACACACATGTATTAGGGACTGCCAAAGACATAATTGAATTGTAAAAGGTAAGAGCTCTGTGGTGTAATGGAAGCACACTTACCCGGCAAGTAAGAAATCCGGTATCTAGTCCCGGTGGAGCAAGTACTTTTTGTGATTCAATGTTTACTGAAAATTAAATGATGCTATTGAAATTTATAAAAATTTAATACAAGTAAAGAGGTCAATAAAAATATTTTTTATACGACTGAAAGGACGTGTTTAATCCTACTTGACTTTTTTGTAATTACTTTGTACCTTATCACAGTTAAATAATAGGATTTTGGTATCTTCTATAAAATTTAGCGTTTTGGAACAATATGCATATAAATGAAGATTCAAAAGTTGGGTGAATTAGTTAACAAAGCAACACGTCTTTCAAATAGTGTTAATAACTTGTGAGATTTGCCATTACTAAGATGAGGTCAACAGGTTATTTTATAAGTAGTAAGTGTTTTAATGGACATTATATTTTCTATTTTTACATTTATCTCTACCTATTATGTCTCAAACCATTAGCAGAAAGTATATTAAATATCCAATATTGAGCTTGCTTAGGTACAATAATTAAATAAATGTTTATCGTTTGCCTACGTCATGTCGGTGGATTAATATTTTTATGAATATTTCTATGATAGTGCTTTAATTTTTAAATACAGGTAATCATTGAGTTTGAATATAGACAGTAGCGTCCCTGTCGACAGACCGTGGAGGGATCGGGCAAAACTCAAATACACTTAAACTCCGGCTAAACCAAAAATCGTAAAAATATAAGCTCAGAAAGGTAGAAATAAAACATTGGACATTTGTGTAGATGTACAAAAATGTAATTTGAAATATTACAATATTTTATTTATATTATTTATAAACAATTGCAGATATACTAGTAATCAGATACTCACCCACATTAGATGCAATTCACCGATTGCTATTGTACTGCAAGTCGTAAAATACATTAACAAAACAGTAGCTCGTTAAACTGAGAGGACATGAGATAACTTGTCAGGTGTCCTGATGGCCCGTCGTTGTTTGTGGCGGCGGAAGTTAAATATAATCACTACTTCCTAGAAAGGGTCGGTTATAATCCTACTTCTAGTTGATCTAAAGGGCGATTAAAATTGAGCCTATGGTGGGAAGGGTTTGCGCTTTGCGAAAGCCTATCAGAGATGCCGACCACTGATACGGTGACTACCGAATGGACCTAAATATGTATAGTTATAGGATCCGTATATAGTGATTTATTTACTCCTATTATATTTATAAGATGTATTTACCAATGTTGGCTTATTATTCATGCTCAAGTGACTCAATAATAATTAATTTTTTTATTTTGTCTAAAGTATATCCAAAATAAGCGAAGAATATTTATAATGGATTGAATTACGTCATAGTAATTACCACTTGCTTCGCACGCAATTTTACGAGTGTGAGAGCTCTTCTGATTCAAGTGAATTATTTTTCTGATAACAACGATGAGTTTCCATTGTAGTCACGACCAAGAAAATATGTTAAAAATATTATATTTACTACTATTTAAATTAAGTCTAGTTTTAATATATTTTGTTCCATAGTTGATTTTACCTCGTTGGCGATAAATAAAATATATACATACAAAGATCTGAGAAGTTTACTTCTGCCAAAGATAAACTAAGATGGAATTTATAGTCTTTAAATTTTCGTTAGTTACATTGTATCTTTGTATTTTATATGATACTTAAAATTAGCTAAAACTGTACAGTTTCAAAGTATAATTTTACGAAAAGTTTTAATGTTTTAACTGGATATTTTCTTATTTCTACTGAAAAAGATATTAAGATAAGAAGTGTTTTTACTGTCAAATTTGCTCTTTGTTATCACATTATAATTGTTTTAAAAATGAAAACAGTGGTTAAATTAATCTAAAATATAGTTGCACTGGCATAAAGCAATGTTCACACAGAACAGTTTTTTATATGTCACAGGCTCTTTCAATTAATAATAATTCATTTACATTAGATAGGAATTTGCGAATTTCTCTAAATTTTAGAGACCGGTCGGGCTTAGCCCGTAAGGGTATTCGAAATAGGAATATACCCGTATTCATAACAGGAACTGTAAGAATTGGTACATTTTCAAGATCCTTAGTAAAATAGTTTAAATGAGAAATCAAAACAAACAAATCCACTTTCGCATTTCTAATATAATACTATTATTGGGATGTTTAATTCTTTACAACCTTAATAAACGAAATATTATAACATGAAGTAATATCTGAAACAGTTTCTATGTACAAGTATTGAATTAAAATAATTGTTACTTGACTTTCCATGCTGTAGTAAAATTAAATTCTGGTATTAAAAAGAAATGTGATAAATAGCGGGTAATATCACGAAGAACGGTTCTCTGTTGAGATTATTGGTATTTGTGGTTCACTGCAGAAGTGTAACCCCTTAATAAATTGTATAAAATTCCACCCATTTAAAGCTTCAGTGCAAACGTAAAAGAAATCTAAATAGTTGCCCATTAAAATATTGTATTAGTTAGAAAATCTGGTTAAAATCACTGATCTAAAAGTTTAATTTACTTCATCAATATACGTGTATTATAAATATGAATTATATATGTATAATAAACGCGAAAGCTTAGAATATTTGTATTGTTTAATACTCAATAAGTCAAAACCTAGTGGAAAAATTTATAAGAAATTGTCATGCAAATTATTTTGATATAAAAATTATACATAGGAATATTTTTATTCCAAAAACTTAGTCACAAATATTATTAAAAGTTATTTCAAGAAAATTTATTTTATATAAACAAATTTATGAAATACTTTTGATGGCTGATCAATACACAGAACGCAACGTGCTACCCATTATCCCAGTTGTATCCATCTGTATGAATTAAAATAATCAGTAATTTTGTGATTAATATAGTAAAGAGTAATAGTATTATCTAACTGTTATTATAGATGGAAGTAGTCACAAATTCAAACCTATTAATTTACTCTGGATTTTACTAATGAACAAAATTGAGAATGTGTACATGTGAGATAGTAGAAATTGGTTTTCCTTCGACGATGTCAGATGGCATATATTAGCTCAAAGAACGAAAAGCAAAACGAAAGGCCATTATTTAAACGAACCATCGCCCCCTTGAATGCAATTTTAGGAACCAAAAGAGCATAGTGAACCCGTTACAATAAAAAATCAATACATTAAACAAAGTTATTAACTTGCAAGATGAGGCTGCAGAGGTCCTCTATCGCAATCCCAGGAGGACTGACTGGTTTGGGATATAAGTCTGACCTTCAGTCACAGTTGGGATCGGTAGGCGGAAGGGTGCGATGCTTCACAGACATAGATCAGATAGCTTCTGACCTGCAGAATGCTATAATCAATAGCTTCCACGACAATTGCCCATTGCGACGGGGGAAGAGTCGAACCAATACTAAGTGGTGGACTGCGGACCTCGCTCGCAAAAGGGCTAATGTCAGGAAGCTGTACAATCAATGCAAAAGGAGCCGTATCTGGGAGTCCTATCATAGAGCTCTAAACAGAATTACAGCCTAGCAATTAAAAAAGCAAAACAAAGTTCCTGGAGGCAGTTTACACAGAAGGTAAATGAGTTAAGCGCGGCAGCTAGACTGCAACGCTTACTAGCCTCAAGTCCAACCGGTCACTTGGGATCTTTAAGGTCCCAGGGAGGTCAACACACTTCCGGGTCTAGTGATAGCCTCAAACTTCTCCTTGAAACTCACTTCCCTGATTGTATCTTTGAGAATGACGACACTGGAACGTCTGGTAACCACGAGGCAGGCTCACGGCCAAGAGCTTGTCGTGGTAGCTGGGCCATTGCCAGAAGGATTGTCACTCTCTCTAAAGCCAAATGGGCAATTTCTAAATTTTCCCCTTTCAAATCTGCAGGAGGGGATGGAATTTTTCCGGCCCTGCTTCAACAAGGGCCGGAGAATCTCCTTACCCTTCTATGTGAACTATTCAGGGCGAGCCTAGCCTATGGGTACATACCACAAGTCTGGCGTCTCAACAGGGTGTGGTCTTCATCCCTAAAAAAGGGAGAGCGGACTACTCTGTCCCTAAATCTTTTCGTCCCATCAGTTTTATCTTCGTTTCTACTGAAAACATTAGAAAGACTGGTGGAGAGGCACCTGAGAAAGGGAGTTCTCTCAGACACTCCCCTTCATCGCAACCAACATGCATACCAGCAAGGCAAATCCTGTGAATCAGCACTGCACCAACTAGTCAGTAGGATTGAGGATAGCCTGTCCGCCAAGGAATTGGCATTGTGCACCTTCATAGACATTGAAGGAGCTTTCGACAATGCCAAATTCACTGCAATGGTAAGTGGAGCACAGCGACGTGGCCTCGAGCCAGCTCTGTGCCGGTGGCTTAGGGCCATGCTGTGCTCCAGACGGATCAGGGCCGATCTCAATGAAGTATCGCTTGTGATCGCACCCACAAGGGGATGTCCTCAAGGAGGCATCCTGTCACCTCTACTGTGGAATCTAGTAGTAGATGGTCTACTTGAGGACCTTACTAACAACGGAATCTATGTCCAAGGATATGCAGACGACATAGTCCTTATGGTACAGGGAAAATATACAAATGTTGTTTGTTGATATCATGAATACCAACCTTCAAACATGTACACAACTGGTGTCAGGGAGAGGGACTGAAAGTAAATCCCTCTAAGACAGTAGTTGTACCATTCACTAGAAAAAGAACCTAGAGTCTCTTTCTAGGCTGAAACTCGCATCCACTCAGCTGGAGTGGTCAAAGACAGTCAAATATTTAGGACTGACTCTAGACCATAAGCTTACGTGGAATGATCATCTTAATAATATCCTGCACAAAGCAAAGTGGGCGCTCATGACGTCCAGGAGACTTGCAGGAATCTCATGGGGCGTAAAAACCCCATATAGCACTATGGCTTTACAAAGCAGTTGTAAGGCCTCAAATCACTTATGGTTCATTAGTCTGGTGGACAAAGGTGAATCAGGTAACTGCCAAAGCCAAGCTTGAAAGCTTACAAAGGCTTGGCACAATCTTTGTAACCGGAGCATTCAGGAGCAGTCCCTCAGCGACCCTCGAGGTGGCTTTAGGACTTCTACCTCTTGATGTCCATATAAAAGCTGAAGCGCGTTAAGTCAGCTTATCGGCTGATGGTTGCTGGCTTGTGGAGGAATGGCGCGTCTAACGCGAGCCATGGCGCCATCACTGAAGCTGTAAACCCAAGCGCTATTCTCGAAATGGTCTCCGACACAATGAGAACGGAGTTCGTATTCAATAAGCCATTCTCTGTTGACTTCTACTCCAGAGATGAGTGGAAATCGCAAGATAACATCCCAAACAATAAGAAAGAGCTTTGTCTGGTACACGGATGGCTCGCTTATTAAGGGTAGAACTGGATATGGAGTGTTTAGTCAATCCCCTAGAACTGCCCTTAGCGGCAGTTTGGGTCGGAAACTGCTCCATATTTCAAGCCGAAATCTATGGTATCCTAGCCTGTGCCAACCTAGGCCTCACCAGAAGGTACCAGGGAATGAACATCTGTATAATGTCAGACAGTCAGGCAGCTCTTAAAGCTCTTGACTCCAACAGCATTTCATCCAGGCTTGTGTGGGAGTGCTTTAACACTCTCTCTGCAAGCTTGGATCACGCAACTGTGTGCGTCTTGGTTGGGTACCGGGCCACACAGGCATAGGTGGCAACGAATGCGCCGACAGGCTTGCCAAAAGCGGAGCAAGCATGCCATACACCGGTCCAGAACCGAGTTGTGGTATAAGCAAGTCAGCCGCTTACCAAAGTATAAACAAATGGTCTAGGAAGACACACCGCTTGCGGTGGCAGAGTCACCAAGGACAAGCACTCGGCAAAAGACTGCTTGCCGATTCTTGCTCCGGATTCACCAGATGGCTGATGGGGCTGGGCAGGGATCGGGTTAAGCAAGTGATTGCCTTGATCACTGGACACGGCCACTTCAGGAAACACCTAAACACTCTAGGTTTACGAAATGAGGACTCGGAAGTGTAGACTCTGCAATAAGTCTGAAGAGACTGCAAAACACATAATACTGGACTGTGAGAGACTGGGAGCAAGGAGAAGGGCTCTTTTCGGTGATAAACAACCAGGGCGACGAACCAGATGCTAGTATCGGGGAAAAGCTTCTTAGCCTAATTAAGGGCACGAAGATAGGCTTACCCCTCTAACATCAAAGGGGCACACAATAAGCTCAGGTTGACGTTGTGAGGATCTATGAATCCACCCCAATTATCCCAAAGGAAAAAAAAAAAAAAAAAAAAACAAAGTTATGTGGCTGAAAATCGTCAAGGAGACATCACATTCGTTTTATACTATGAGGCATACGATATTGATTAAGAGTATAACAATTTATATATTCCCTAGACTAAACCCAGGAAAATAGGAAGGTATTGCGAACAGGAATAGGAAGCGAGAGAGTATACTGTACTGTACCAGGTTTACTGATATTCCTCACACTGATTAACCCAGGAAATAGGAAGGTATTGCGAACAGGAATAGGAAGCGAGAGAGTATACTGTACTGTACCAGGTTTACTGATATTCCTCACACTGATTAACCCAGGAAATAGGAAGGTATTGCGAACAGGAATAGGAAGCGAGAGAGTATACTGTACTGTACCAGGTTTTACTGATATTCCTCACACTGATTAACCCAGGAAATAGGAAGGTTATTGCGAACAGGAATAGGAAGCGAGAGAGTATACTGTACTGTACCAGGTTTACTGATATTCCTCACACTGATTAACCCAGGAAATAGGAAGGTATTGCGAACAGGAATAGGAAGCGAGAGAGTATACTGTACTGTACCAGGTTTACTGATATTCCTCACACTGATTAACCCAGGAAATAGGAAGGTATTGCGAACAGGAATAGGAAGCGAGAGAGTATACTGTACTGTACCAGGTTTACTGATATTCCTCACACTGATTAACCCAGGAAATAGGAAGGTATTGCGAACAGGAATAGGAAGCGAGAGAGTATACTGTACTGTACCAGGTTTACTGATATTCCTCACACTGATTAAACCCAGGAAATAGGAAGGTATTGCGAACAGGAATAGGAAGCGAGAGAGTATACTGTACTGTACCAGGTTTACTGATATTCCTCACACTGATTAACCCAGGAAATAGGAAGGTATTGCGAACAGGAATAGGAAGCGAGAGAGTATACTGTACTGTACCAGGTTTACTGATATTCCTCACACTGATTAACCCAGGAAATAGGAAGGTATTGCGAAACAGGAATAGGAAGCGAGAGAGTATACTGTACTGTACCAGGTTTACTGATATTCCTCACACTGATTAACCCAGGAAATAGGAAGGTATTGCGAACAGGAATAGGGAAGCGAGAGAGTATACTGTACTGTACCAGGTTTACTGATATTCCTCACACTGATTAAACCCAGGAAATAGGAAGGTAATTGCGAACAGGAATAGGAAGCGAGAGGAGTATACTGTACTGTACCAGGTTTACTGATATTCCTTAAAAGAACACTGATTAACCTTAAAGAATAATCCATAATTAGTTGCAATGTAAACTGAATCAGCTGAATGAAATAGAAACATTATTAACCTCCAGTACACTATGATAATGTTAAGAAATAATATGAAGATATAGTTTTTACTAATCCAGGAAATATTCTCCCCCCTACATGAAATCGAAAAAGAGGTACACCCAGACAATCTTTGAGGCCGGAGATGATTGTCTGGGTAAGGAGTGTCATAAAGGAGTGTCTTCCATACTTAATTTAGAAAATATTACAGGAGAACGCAAATATTAAAAAAAAACTAATACTCTAAGGCACTCCAAAACTAATAATTGCTGATCTGTATTTATTTCTAATTATTTCTTTTTTAAGTGTAAAAACATTATGTAAAACATTATTTTACTAATCTTACGAGTATTATTTATTTGATTTTTAACCAAAGTATAGTCCTTAACACCTTTGTGTACTTGACACTTCTACTCAATTACTTAGTAGAAGTTAGGCAAGTTTCAATTTAAAAATACTTGATTGTCATAAAAAATAACTCATGGTGATTTCAAAAAAACTGTTACTACTTGTAATTTAGGAAAACCTTTTTTTATAAAATGTTGATTGCACCATTTTAACTACTTCAAAAAATGAATTTGGTAGATTGCTTCTTCTGTTTATGAGTTAATAATTTATATAACTCGTCTATAGTATAGGTGCTCATACTGTGTAGTGCAGACTAATGTAAATTACAAATTTAGTTAATTATTACAATGAAATTAATTATATTGTATTAGTGTAAAATAGATTCCTTAATATCAAAACCATTTATTTTAGTCCTACATAAGTGTTCCTATATGATATGTAAATGCTCTGCAGAGAACTGTTTGCAATATTGCTCACCTAGTCCGGGTCACTCTGTAATTAGCCTTTCCCTCGCTAACCCTCCTCTGATTGGCAGGAAGCAAACAGGTCGGTGTCCTTTTTTAAATCTTGATTCATATTTATGTCTTGACTAACAATACTATTTAAAACTTTATAGTTATCTTTATAATATAATAGCTTTTAAGAATTCTTGACGTTTTAATGGTTTCTTTAACAAGTTCAGTAAACAAACCTTGAAACAACAATTCAGGATGAATCAATAAAAAAAGTAACTTCAAATTATAAAAGCTTTAATGCTTAAACAAGAAATTTCTAAAAGTTTGAAAACATATATTATTATAAAAATTAGAAGGTATTATGAGTACTGCATTAATAAGAAATGTCTATCTGAAATGTATGAATATATACAAGCATTAAAAACAAACAACCAGGCGCATTACGACTGATAAATATCCAGACCAATTTATCTATATTATACAAGTCAAAAAAATTAAAGATAATTTTATAGTTTAAAATTTTAACATTAAATTGAGCAGATTATAGTAAAGGAATCATACCATAATAGTAATACAAATAAGAGAGTCTGAGCATAATAAATTAAAAACACCTAGTATATTGAAAGTATTTAAAACCCGATTAAATGTTTATAAATATTTAAAACAGTTCACACACTTTTAGCAACTCACAATTGAGGAGGAAATTTGAGACTTTGCTGACATAAAAAGCAGGAACAGTTTTCAAATTTAAGTTTTAAATAAATATATCTGCCTCATTTCATTACAATTTTAAACATATTTCTGAAACACTTTTAGTATAAAAAATAAAACTACTTTTAGATAACTTAAATTTATTAAAATTACTTGTAATATAAATTTAAGGTATGCATATGTTAATGATTTGAACGTATTCATTTAATTTCATTTATAAGTGTCAGAAAGTCAGAGTAACTTTTCAACCCTTTTAAGGGCGCATTCTGTGGTGATCGGTGTAAAAAACAGCTGCAGCATATTATTGGACACACACACAACACACACACACACACACACCACACACACAACACACACACACACACACACACATATATATATATATATATATTTATATATTATATATATATATATATTTATATATATACATATTGAGCCCGGGGCTCAGTTTGGACAATTTATTTTTGTCTTTTAATTTTGCCCCACCTCGGCCACTCTTGTCAGTCGGTGGGGAGTCACTCCGTCAGAGTATTGATTTTCTGCCTGGTTGAGGTCAGCTGGTTGACCTTGACTAGTTTACCGACCAGCTGTTCACCGGCACCGGCACTGGCTCTGGCTACTGTTCGGAGCGGTCAGAGACGTTCGGAGAAGCTACTGTGTTTCTGGTTGTTCTCTGCTCTTCCCGTTTCCCCATGGCTGGCCTAACTTCACCGACTTTCGGCAGGGTCACCCGTGAGTGTCGTCAGCGGGGACTGGTGCGGCGAGTCTGCCCAATGAAACCACTGAAACCAAAAACTGAATGCCCCGCGCCCTGCCAGTGCTCCTGTACCGGCATCCAACCGGAGTGCATGTGCTCATATTCATTTCATCTGGAACAAGGTTGGATCCAAATGTTTTTTTTACTTTTCTAATACTGAACTTGCGAGGATTGGGGTGCAGCGAGCGCTGCCAGATATTAGATCTGGAGAGGGCCAGTGTTAAGAGTAGTGTGTATTTAGTTTAGTTACAATGAACTGAAGGGGAGGATTTCATCTTTAATTCGGATTCGTGGAGGCAACTTAAGCCCCCGCCTCTCCTTCGAAAATCGGCTTTAAATATTTTTTTTATTTTTTTTGGCTACAAACCTGAAACCAAATTACTTTTTTAAAAATAGTGGGGGGGGGGCCCTAGAGAAATTCTACAACCTTTTCCTCCTCCCCTCAGTTCATAACACTTACCTGTTAAAGATAATTTTTCCCACATGCCGTACCTGATATATGTTATTTTATAGACCAAATTTCTATTTATTTGTGTTATTAATTATTATTACTATTATTTATTTATTATGTTATTGTTATTATTGGAATTTATTTTATTGTTGTTATTTAGTTTTTTAGTTTACGCGCGGTGCACCGTGGTGCTGCAGTTAACTGTATTATTGTATTTTGCATGGAAATGTTTGCCAACCTACTTAATTATATCCAGTACTCGAAATCTTGTCTCGCTTTTTGTCTCTTCCCACTAGTGGCATGTGATTGTTTTTTTTTTTATTTGCTCCGAGTTTGGGAGGGGCGCGCTTCCGAGACCTCCTGTCTTTTTCGCTAACTCGGAACAAAATGGTAGCAGAGCGTGGTTACGTGTTTTTTACCCTCTACGGGGCCCGGGGTTTTTGTTTTTGCCACTGGTGGTGAGAGGCACGAGTTGAAGTTGTTAGTTTGACTTTCCTGCGCCTGTGCCATCTCGCTGTGCTATGCTATTTTCCGCCGTTCGACAGGAAGTGTGTGAACCCTATTTATTTCCCTGATTATTGTTACTTGTGTGTTTTTGTTATACATATTGTCATCGTTGTTTTTTTTTCTGGTTTTGTTCTGGTACGGCGTAGTGTGTTTGTTGCGGTATTTTGGTTTCGCTTGCCGTGTTTCGTGGACGGCAGGAATTCTGGGGAACCCTGCTGAGAGTGTTTGTCTCACTAAGTTATTCACTTGTCGCCTTAGTTATTGCTTTGTTAGTCGTTGACTTTCGAGTCAGTTGTGTTGTTACTTGTTAGTCTGTGTTCATTTATTTATTTATCATGCCTGTCTCTCTGGTGCCTGAATACTTGTTGAAGGAAGGATCTCCATTTTGAGTTGTTGGCTCGTGGGCTTACTCCGGGTCCGACTGCGAGTCCATGCGGAAGCAACTGCGTGATAATATGGAACTGGACACGGACCTGGCCTAGAGATTTGACGTTCCAGAAGCAGAGGCCTATTTTGGAGGCTAAGTTGGAGACGTTTGAGAATAGTCAGGAGGACTGGGTTGGAGTCGCCGCCTACTGAACGAGGAGAGGGCTAGGTATTTGTCCCGGCTTTACCCATCTACATATGAGGCTGTCGCTACTTAGAGCCAAGCTTACCAGTTCTGGTGATAAG
>NW_025781221.1:0-5000 GCF_021130785.1 Homalodisca vitripennis | reverse complement strand
CTTTCTGTTTTGGGCATGGAATCAAAACATGTTACGACATCTCCTTACTACCCCCAGCCTTCTCATGCTGAGCGGTTTCAACCGCAATCTCAGAGCCCGCCCTCATCGCTTATCACGCTGAGAAACTCACAAACTACCTGGGATGAAAACCTGAACTGGCTTCAGTTAGCCTTCAATTCTGCTCTTCACGAAAGTCATGATTCCACGGCCTTTCCAGGTCATGTTTAGTCGTCCTCCTTCTTTTCCCCTTGTCTAATCTCTGGAGTCTGGATGGTCTTCTACCAGTGCCTGGTACTCCTCAATGTGAGTGACACTTGAGGAAGCAAGTCAGGGTTAAAGCTCCTACAGTCTAGGGAAAGAGTGAGGAGAAAAATTCAATAAGGGACGTATTGCTAACCCCTTTCCTGGTGGGGGATCTTGTCTTTTGTAAGGCCCATCCGGTCAGTTCGGCCGTGGATAAACGGGCAGCCAAAACTTTTGCTATCGGTGCGTGACAGGTCCTCACCGGATATTTTCGTTTTCTTCCCCAGTTACTGCTGAGTTGGTTGATCCCGTATCGGGGAGGTTGTGTGCGGAAGGCCCACGTTTCTCATCTGAAGGCCTTCCGTAGTGATACCTCTGGTCATGCTTCATGGATACTGGTGCGGCTGCGGGGGTGTCCGGGGACTGATCCCCCCTGGTTTTCCCTGTGGTGTCGTTTTTACTCTCTTTCTATTTTCATTCTTTCTCCAAGAGAGGCGCCTCTCAAAATTTTCAGGAGGATCGTGTTTTGTCTGCCTCCTGCTCAGGACTTCGTTTCCTGTTTAGGGTTCTCGACTTCCCGTTTCCTGTGCCAGAGCTTGTTGGTTCTTCTTTCACGTGGGGGAGAGAGGTTTTGTTTGGGGTTGCACCCTTTTTAGTGGGGGAAGGTTGAGCCGGGGGCTCAGTTTGGACAATTTATTTTTTGTCTTTTTATTTTGCCCCTCCTCGGCCACTCTTGGTCAGTCGGTGGGGGAGTTCACTCCGTCAGAGTATTGATTTTCTGCCTGGTTGAGGTCAGCTGGTTGACCTTGACTAGTTTACCGACCAGCTGTTCACCGGGCACCGGCACTGTCTGGCTACTGTTCGACGAGCGGGTCAGAGACGTTCGGAGAAGCTTACTGTGTTTCTGGTTGTTCTCTGCTCTTCCCGTTTCCCCATGGCTGGCTAACTTCACCGACTTTCGGCAGGGTCCCCGTGAGTGTCGTCAGCGGGGACTGGTGCGGCGAGTCTGCCCAATGAAACCACTGAAACCAAACTGAATGCCCCGCGGCCTGCCAGTGCTCCTGTACACAGGCGCATCCAAACCGGCCAGTGCATGTGCTCATATTCATTTCATCTGGAACAAGGTTGGATCCAAAATGTTTTTTTACTTTTCTAATACTGAACTTGCGAGGATTGGGGGTTGCAGTCGCTCGAGCGCTGCCATGATATTAGATCTGGAGGAGGGCCTAGTGTTAAGAGTAGTGGTGTATTTAGTTTAGTTACATGAACTGAAGGGGAGGATTTCATCTTTAATTCGGATTTCGTGGAGGCAACTAAGCCCCCGACTCTCCTTCGAAAATCGGCTTTTAAATCATTTTTTTTAATTTTTTTGGCTACAAACCTGAAACCAAATTACTTTTTAAAAATATTAGTGGGCCTAGAAATTCTACAACCTTTTCCCTCCCCTCAGTTCATTACACTTACCTGGTTTATAGATAATTTTTCCTTACATGCCGTACCTGATATATGTTATTTATAGACCAAAATTTCTATTTATTTGTGTTATTAATACTTATATTATTTATTTATTATGTATTTGTTATTATTGGAATTTATTTTATTGTTGTTATTTAGTTTTTAAGTTACGCGGTGCACCGTGGTGCTGTGCAGTTTAACTGTATATTGGTATTTTGCATGGAAAATGTTTGCCACTACTAATTATATCCAGTACTCGAAATCTTGTCTCGCTTTTTGTCTCTTCCACTTTAGTGGTCATGTGATTGTTTTTTTTTTTATTTGCTCCGAGTTTGGGAGGGGCGCGCTTCCGAGACCTCCTGTCTTTTTTCGCTAACTCGGAACAATATTTAGTACAGTTTTAGTTAGGAGATTCTTTTTAATAACTTATAAAGCAGATCTAAATGTTATTAATACTATATAAATGTATTGTTATTGTATCCTATATATCATACAAGATGAAATTTTTTTTCGCACACATTCCCTATTGAAATAAAAATAAAATCGCCATATGATAATATCAGTAACGATATTAAAACATTATACCTTTACATTATTAACACAGCATCATCTAATATCTAATATCACTTATAACATAATCACCGGCAAAGAGGATTAAGTGAGTGTTTAATATGGGTGATGTCTCTTATTATTTAACATCTATGTGGTTCTGCCTTAATAATATAGTATGTTATATGCCTTTAAAAAAAGCAAATTGCCCTTGCATTGAGAAGTTTGAGAGACATAACAATTTCCCATTATGGCTCCACATAAAATATGGTACTTAAGCTCCCGTCTAAAGGGTTGTGAACATGTTATAAGACTAGTGTCATGTTATAAAACTATTTAAACATAAAAATGTATTTGCTAAGTAATTATGTTTATATCAATTGTATATGGACGTCTCCAAATGAAATCCTATTTATGTAAGTTATCTAAACTGTCAAAGATTGCCAGGAAAAAAAATCAAATTATAATAATATTACTGAAAATCCCCCCCTTATACAAGTTTGTCAATTCCTACCAGGCCTCCATGTAATAGCATATAAGGTTTTCTTAGCTACAGATACTGTACCAATCAATTCAGAACGAAAATTTATATTGATATTTTTGAACACTGCACCACAGGTCCCTTGCTTGAAAACGTTTAATACCTAGTTAGGACCCTATTTAAATTTTAGAATATATTCAACCAAAACACCATGAACTTTTTCAAAGGAATTCTTTTAACTTGGTAGGAGAATAAATTTGGAGGGCTTGTTTTCTATCTTCAGTGCGCCACTCACTCCGATTTAAATGCACAGCCATTCAAATTTGGAGGCGGTTAATAGTATAGAGCTATCTTTCAGTGACAATAATGTTGATTTAAAGAACAACCAATAATGTTAATAAACGGTCTAGAGGTTATTAAAAGAGATTAATTTACAACGACCCATATATTGAAAAAAAGCATCCGAAGGAGGCCGGTAGCAGTCTGAAGAAATAGTTTGAAACATTATTAAAACAAGACCCTCTTGTACTTAGAGAAAGTTTATGAGAGCAGATTGAAAAAAGGATCAATGATCAGGTAAACAAATGACACCATTCTAATGAAATAACAATATTATTTGTTTAATTTATAAATGTACCGAATGACGATAACACATGGGAGGTGGTGACATTCTGAGGTCGTAGTAATAAAATACTCGAATTGCAAAGTTTACTTTTAAGGTTCAATTTAATTAATGAAACTTACAAGCACCACTTTTAGTAGGTAAATTAAATGTATGCCTTGCCACGTTGCTGCCAATTAGAGTACAAGAACTAAATATGTATATCTGATAGTTGGTGGGCCTAAAATATCCCATGTTCTATGGAATTATGCCTACGATATTTTACTTTATTTATAAAACTTTAAAGATTTTACTTCCCTTCGCAATATGTAGACTCACAACCCGGGCGTCGGCGTCTTGGCACGAGGCATTAGAAGCTGTAGTCTAAGAAGGGTGATTTCTAGGTCGGTAATTAGCTAGAAGAGGAGTAGAAGTTATGAAAGTGGTAGCCATTCTTACTCAAATAATACGTGAGCTCGCCTAAAACAAAATTCGCGACGATTATTAGCCATTTAATGAGGACAAATAAACTTATCCACGTCAATGTGCTCGTCAGAATGGACGATGACCACAACTTGTATCCATTTTCAATCAAGCAAATAAAAGATCTTCAATGGTAAGTTACTTCACTATTTACAACTTTACGTTACTTCATTTTTATATGTTTGGCTTCAAAGGGCTAATTTAATAATACGAAAATATAAATTTTACTTACGGACAAGGCGCGCGAGGGGAAATCGGTCACCGTAGTTGTGCTGCTACGAAGGGGTTACAATACAATAATTATACGTGTCGTGCCAATTAGGTAGTTAGTCCGTCGATAATTTAGTTCGGAAACATTGGAATAAAAAATAATTATTAAGTTGTACTGGCTAACTAGGTTGTGAAATGTTGCATTATATACAAATGGAAGACTAACTAACGGTATAATAATAGATTGTAAACCAATAAATTTGTTGTGTTAAATATTTTAAAAATATTACGTGGACGGAATTTAAATTTCACATAGAAAAATCGTAAGAATTGGACTTCGTAAACAGCGACGTGCAAGAAAGGAGTTTGGAATTGGAATTTATGTTGAATGTAAAAGGAAGGGACTTCAGGCTAGCTGCTAAATGGAATGTAAAAATGAAACACAGTTACCAATTCACCTGCAGTTTATTAGAAGGAGTGTAACATTACCTGTTCCTTAAGGTTGAAAATCTCCCTTTCGGCTAGAATTACTTTCACCGAGTAGAGTCATAATAATTGCATTGCTAACTATGGATTGACTGTAAAAATTTATCATGTAATACTTTAGTGTTAATATTAATATTTATGAAATTGTTTGTGTGTTGCAAATTTTCCTTCCAACTTACATTAACATTCTGCATCTTATATTTAAGTGATACTAAGTAATAGGGACTACAGATAATTTAAATAATTTTATTTTCAAATGTATTCACACATAACTACCGTTTTTAAGACACTATTAAGATTTTTAATAACAAAAACAGTGGTTAAAAATAATATGATCTCCGAAAATTTCAAAAAATTCAAAACCAAACATAATAGCTTGGCTCATAAATTATTTTTTCCCACGTTCAATTGCCAGTTTGATGCGCAAATTCGTTCTAATAACGCGTCCTTATACAATGTAGTTTAATTTAGAATTCAGTTCTTTAAAACTTC
>NW_025781220.1:0-38206 GCF_021130785.1 Homalodisca vitripennis | reverse complement strand
CGGGTTTCAGACTTTTCCCCGGTGGTTTGAAGACTCCAGCTACGTGTGTGTGCCAAATTTTGGTGTTTCCAGCACTTCTAGAAGTGGGTTAGAATTTGTATCGCCTATCAGTGAGTGAGTCAGTCAGTTACACATGCGGCTGGTATATATATGGGATAAACCGTTAGAGATATGACAAAAAGTGACTGGACCTTTCTTGTCGGAAATTTAATTTTATCTTTCGATTCTGGCCTCGGATTTTAGCTACGACGTCTGGTTTAGCCAGTACGGAGCTGTGGAGAAAGGGACTGCACTGGTGGGCTATTGTGAATTGTTTAGTGTAAATATAACAAAACCCCAACTCTGAGTCATTATTTTTAAGTTGTTTAGGGGGTTTTAATTTGCTCAGATGTTTATCTTGTCATGCCAGGAAATTTCCCGGGGGGGGAGATTAATGTTAAAGGGGGTTAAGACATCAGGGGGTTTAAGTTAGTCAGGATATTTTCTGGTTATATGAATAAATTCCCGGGGGGGGGGTTAATGTTACAAGGGGTTAATGACACACGTGGGCCTATTTTAGAGGGTGTTGTGTCTGTGAACATAATAAAAAAACACTCTGTCCCTATCTACTATTGAAACTTCACTAACGCTCATCCAATCCCCGACGTGGAGGGGGGGTTTTAGTCACTCGTTAACGTAGTAATACAAGGTCAAGCTGGAACCAGCATGAAGCGCACTAATTATAGTTGAAAAATTTAAAACACCTAAAAGTAACGACGAAGAATTTGTCATTTAGAGCATTTATCAGGCTTACGGAAAGATAAACGATAGAAAGCTATTGAACCTTTTTTTTAGATCCTATGAATAGCTAGTTACAAAAAATTTTACATTTTAAGCTAGGGCTAACGGTTCGGCCAATATCGAGCCCAGAAGGTAATTTTTGAGTGAAATTTTCAACATAATCACGTTTTTTGGCTAAACCATGGAAGATAGAGTAAAATGTCACTGGACCTTTTTTGTAGACCACATTGTTTCGTATTAAAATGCGATTTTTAATCTACCCTAACTCAAAGGTTCCGCTGACACAGAGCCCGGAAAAAAAATTCTAAAGTAAAACTCAAGAAATCAATAATTTAAAAACGTGTAATGCGGCCAAACCGTTGAGGATAGGACAATATGTTACTATACCTTTTTTGTAGATCACGCGATTTCCTAAATCCCTTTGAAAATTTGTTTTGAGCTACGACCAACCGTTTAGCCGCTATCGAGCCCGAAAGGTAAATTTTAAGGCGAAAATTTCAAAATATTTTAATGTAATCGCGTTTTGCGGCCAAAGTAATTGAGATATAGCAAAAAGTCACTGGACCTTTTTTGTAGTTCACTTCATTCCTGACCATGAATTTTTCGTCAGATCCGAGCTAGCTCCAACGGTTCGCCCGCTATGGGGCTTCAAAGAAAATCCTGAAAGGGCAAAAAGGGGTCAGTTCGCGAATTTTTTTAAGGGGTTCAAAATCAAAAAATTCCGGGTTTCAGACTTTTCCCGGTGGTTTGAAGACTCCAGCTACGTGTGTGCCAAATTTGGTGTTTCCAGCACTTCTAGAAGTGGGTTAGAATTTGTATCGCCTATCAGTGAGTGAGTCAGTCAGTTACACATGCGGCTGTATATATATGGGATAACCGTTAGAGATATGACAAAAAGTGACTGGACCTTTCTTGTCGGAAATTTAATTTTATCTTTCGATTCTGGCCTCGGATTTTAGCTACGACGTCTGGTTTAGCCAGTACGGAGCTGTGGAGAAAGGACTGCACTGGTGGGCTATTGTGAATTGTTTAGTGTAAATATAACAAAACCCCAACTCTGAGTCATTATTTTTAAGTTGTTTAGGGGGTTTAATTTGCTCAGATGTTTATCTTGTCATGCCAGGAAATTCCCGGAGGGGGAGATTAATGTTAAAGGGGGTTAAGACATCAGGGGGTTTAAGTTAGTCAGGATATTTTCTGGTTATATGAAATAAATTCCCGGGGGGGGGGGGGGGTTAATGTTACAAGGGGTTAATGACACACGTGGGCCTATTTTAGAGGGTGTTGTGTCTGTGAACATAATAAAAAAACACTCTGTCCCTATCTACTATTGAAACTTCACTAACGCTCATCCAATCCCCGACGTGGAGGGGGGGTTTTAGTCACTCGTTAACGTAGTAATACAAGGTCAAGCTGGAACCAGCATGAAGCGCACTAATTATAGTTGAAAAATTTAAAACACCTAAAAGTAACGACGAAGAATTTGTCATTTAGAGCATTTATCAGGCTTACGGAAAGATAAACGATAGAAAGCTATTGAACCTTTTTTTTAGATCCTATGAATAGCTAGTTACAAAAAATTTTACATTTAAGCTAGGGCTAACGGTTCGGCCAATATCGAGCCCAGAAGGTAATTTTTTGAGTGAAATTTTCAACATAATCACGTTTTTTGGCTAAACCATGGAAGATAGAGTAAAAATGTCACTGGACCTTTTTTGTAGACCACATTGTTTCGTATTAAAATGCGATTTTTAATCTACCCTAACTATAAAGGTTCCGCTGACACAGAGCCCGGAAACAAAATTCTAAAGTAAAACTCAAGAAATCAATAATTTAAAAACGTGTAATGCGGCCAAACCGTTGAGGATAGGACAATATGTTACTATACCTTTTTTGTAGATCACGCGATTTCCTAAATCCCTTTGAAAATTTGTTTTGAGCTACGACCAACCGTTTAGCCGCTATCGAGCCCGAAAGGTAAATTTTAAGGCGAAAATTTCAAAATATTTTAATGTAATCGCGTTTTGCGGCCAAAGTAATTGAGATATAGCAAAAAGTCACTGGACCTTTTTTGTAGTTCACTTTATTCCTGACCATGAATTTTTCGTCAGATCCGAGCTAGCTCCAACGGTTCGCCCGCTATGGGGCTTCAAAGAAAATCCTGAAAGGGCAAAAAGGGGTCAGTTCGCGAATTTTTTTAAGGGGTTCAAAATCAAAAAATTCCGGTTTCAGACTTTTCCCGGTGGTTTGAAGACTCCAGCTACGTGTGTGCCAAATTTGGTGTTTCCAGCACTTCTAGAAGTGGGTTAGAATTTGTATCGCCTATCAGTGAGTGAGTCAGTCAGTTACACATGCGGCTGTATATATATGGGATAACCGTTAGAGATATGACAAAAAGTGACTGGACCTTTCTTGTCGGAAATTTAATTTTATCTTTCGATTCTGGCCTCGGATTTTAGCTACGACGTCTGGTTTAGCCAGTACGGAGCTGTGGAGAAAGGACTGCACTGGTGGGCTATTGTGAATTGTTTAGTGTAAATATAACAAAACCCCAACTCTGAGTCATTATTTTTAAGTTGTTTAGGGGGTTTAATTTGCTCAGATGTTTATCTTGTCATGCCAGGAAATTCCCGGAGGGGGAGATTAATGTTAAAGGGGGTTAAGACATCAGGGGGTTTAAGTTAGTCAGGATATTTTCTGGTTATATGAATAAATTCCCGGGGGGGGGGTTAATGTTACAAGGGGTTAATGACACACGTGGGCCTATTTTAGAGGGTGTTGTGTCTGTGAACATAATAAAAAACACTCTGTCCCTATCTACTATTGAAACTTCACTAACGCTCATCCAATCCCCGACGTGGAGGGGGGGTTTTAGTCACTCGTTAACGTAGTAATACAAGGTCAAGCTGGAACCAGCATGAAGCGCACTAATTATAGTTGAAAAATTTTAAAACACCTAAAAGTAACGACGAAGAATTTGTCATTTAGAGCATTTATCAGGCTTACGGAAAGATAAACGATAGAAAGCTATTGAACCTTTTTTTTAGATCCTATGAATAGCTAGTTACAAAAAATTTTACATTTAAGCTAGGGCTAACGGTTCGGCCAATATCGAGCCCAGAAGGTAATTTTTTGAGTGAAATTTTCAACATAATCACGTTTTTTTGGCTAAACCATGGAAGATAGAGTAAAATGTCACTGGACCTTTTTTGTAGACCACATTGTTTCGTATTAAAATGCGATTTTTAATCTACCCTAACTATAAAGGTTCCGCTGACACAGAGCCCGGAAACAAAATTCTAAAGTAAAACTCAAGAAATCAATAATTTAAAACGTGTAATGCGGCCAAACCGTTGAGGATAGGACAATATGTTACTATACCTTTTTTGTAGATCACGCGATTTCCTAAATCCCTTTGAAAATTTGTTTTGAGCTACGACCAACCGTTTAGCCGCTATCGAGCCCGAAAGGTAAATTTTAAGGCGAAAATTTCAAAATATTTTAATGTAATCGCGTTTTGCGGCCAAAGTAATTGAGATATAGCAAAAAGTCACTGGACCTTTTTTGTAGTTCACTTCATTCCTGACCATGAATTTTTCGTCAGATCCGAGCTAGCTCCAACGGTTCGCCCGCTATGGGGCTTCAAAGAAAATCCTGAAAGGGCAAAAAGGGGTCAGTTCGCGAATTTTTTTAAGGGGTTCAAAATCAAAAAATTCCGGGTTTCAGACTTTTCCCGGTGGTTTGAAGACTCCAGCTACGTGTGTGCCAAATTTGGTGTTTCCAGCACTTCTAGAAGTGGGTTAGAATTTGTATCGCCTATCAGTGAGTGAGTCAGTCAGTTACACATGCGGCTGTATATATATGGGGATATACCGTTAGAGATATGACAAAAAGTGACTGGACCTTTCTTGTCGGAAATTTAATTTTATCTTTCGATTCTGGCCTCGGATTTTAGCTACGACGTCTGGTTTAGCCAGTACGGAGCTGTGGAGAAAGGACTGCACTGGTGGGCTATTGTGAATTGTTTAGTGTAAATATAACAAAACCCCAACTCTGAGTCATTATTTTTAAGTTGTTTAGGGGGTTTAATTTGCTCAGATGTTTATCTTGTCATGCCAGGAAATTCCCGGGGGGGAGATTAATGTTAAAGGGGGTTAAGACATCAGGGGGTTTAAGTTAGTCAGGATATTTTCTGGTTATATGAATAAATTCCCGGGGGGGGGGTTAATGTTACAAGGGGTTAATGACACACGTGGGCCTATTTTAGAGGGTGTTGTGTCTGTGAACATAATAAAAAACACTCTGTCCCTATCTACTATTGAAACTTCACTAACGCTCATCCAATCCCCGACGTGGAGGGGGGGTTTTAGTCACTCGTTAACGTAGTAATACAAGGTCAAGCTGGAACCAGCATGAAGCGCACTAATTATAGTTGAAAAATTTAAAACACCTAAAAGTAACGACGAAGAATTTGTCATTTAGAGCATTTATCAGGCTTACGGAAAGATAAACGATAGAAAGCTATTGAACCTTTTTTTTAGATCCTATGAATAGCTAGTTACAAAAAATTTTACATTTAAGCTAGGGCTAACGGTTCGGCCAATATCGAGCCCAGAAGGTAATTTTTTGAGTGAAATTTTCAACATAATCACGTTTTTTGGCTAAACCATGGAAGATAGAGTAAAATGTCACTGGACCTTTTTTGTAGACCACATTGTTTCGTATTAAAATGCGATTTTTAATTCTACCCTAACTATAAAGGTTCCGCTGACACAGAGCCCGGAAACAAAATTCTAAAGTAAAACTCAAGAAATCAATAATTTAAAACGTGTAATGCGGCCAAACCGTTGAGGATAGGACAATATGTTACTATACCTTTTTTGTAGATCACGCGATTTCCTAAATCCCTTTGAAAATTTGTTTTGAGCTACGACCAACCGTTTAGCCGCTATCGAGCCCGAAAGGTAAATTTTAAGGCGAAAATTTCAAAATATTTTAATGTAATCGCGTTTTGCGGCCAAAGTAATTGAGATATAGCAAAAAGTCACTGGACCTTTTTTGTAGTTCACTTTATTCCTGACCATGAATTTTTCGTCAGATCCGAGCTAGCTCCAACGGTTCGCCCGCTATGGGGCTTCAAAGAAAATCCTGAAAGGGCAAAAAGGGGTCAGTTCGCGAATTTTTTTAAGGGGTTCAAAATCAAAAAATTCCGGGTTTCAGACTTTTCCCGGTGGTTTGAAGACTCCAGCTACGTGTGTGCCAAATTTGGTGTTTCCAGCACTTCTAGAAGTGGGTTAGAATTTGTATCGCCTATCAGTGAGTGAGTCAGTCAGTTACACATGCGGCTGTATATATATGGGATAACCGTTAGAGATATGACAAAAAGTGACTGGACCTTTCTTGTCGGAAATTTAATTTTATCTTTCGATTCTGGCCTCGGATTTTAGCTACGACGTCTGGTTTAGCCAGTACGGAGCTGTGGAGAAAGGACTGCACTGGTGGGCTATTGTGAATTGTTTAGTTGTAAATATAACAAAACCCCAACTCTGAGTCATTATTTTTAAGTTGTTTAGGGGGTTTAATTTGCTCAGATGTTTATCTTGTCATGCCAGGAAATTCCCGGAGGGGGAGATTAATGTTAAAGGGGGTTAAGACATCAGGGGGTTTAAGTTAGTCAGGATATTTTCTGGTTATATGAATAAATTCCCGGGGGGGGGGGGGTTAATGTTACAAGGGGTTAATGACACACGTGGGCCTATTTTAGAGGGTGTTGTGTCTGTGAACATAATAAAAAACACTCTGTCCCTATCTACTATTGAAACTTCACTAACGCTCATCCAATCCCCGACGTGGAGGGGGGGTTTTAGTCACTCGTTAACGTAGTAATACAAGGTCAAGCTGGAACCAGCATGAAGCGCACTAATTATAGTTGAAAAATTTAAAACACCTAAAAGTAACGACGAAGAATTTGTCATTTAGAGCATTTATCAGGCTTACGGAAAGATAAACGATAGAAAGCTACTGAACCTTTTTTTTAGATCCTATGAATAGCTAGTTACAAAAAATTTTACATTTAAGCTAGGGCTAACGGTTCGGCCAATATCGAGCCCAGAAGGTAATTTTTTGAGTGAAATTTTCAACATAATCACGTTTTTTGGCTAAACCATGGAAGATAGAGTAAAATGTCACTGGACCTTTTTTGTAGACCACATTGTTTCGTATTAAAATGCGATTTTTAATCTACCCTAACTATAAAGGTTCCGCTGACACAGAGCCCGGAAACAAAATTCTAAAGTAAAACTCAAGAAATCAATAATTTAAAACGTGTAATGCGGCCAAACCGTTGAGGATAGGACAATATGTTACTATACCTTTTTTGTAGATCACGCGATTTCCTAAATCCCTTTGAAAATTTGTTTTGAGCTACGACCAACCGTTTAGCCGCTATCGAGCCCGAAAGGTAAATTTTAAGGCGAAAATTTCAAAATATTTTAATGTAATCGCGTTTTGCGGCCAAAGTAATTGAGATATAGCAAAAAGTCACTGGACCTTTTTTGTAGTTCACTTCATTCCTGACCATGAATTTTTCGTCAGATCCGAGCTAGCTCCAACGGTTCGCCCGCTATGGGGCTTCAAAGAAAATCCTGAAAGGGCAAAAAGGGGTCAGTTCGCGAATTTTTTTAAGGGGTTCAAAATCAAAAAATTCCGGGTTTCAGACTTTTCCCGGTGGTTTGAAGACTCCAGCTACGTGTGTGCCAAATTTGGTGTTTCCAGCACTTCTAGAAGTGGGTTAGAATTTGTATCGCCTATCAGTGAGTGAGTCAGTCAGTTACACATGCGGCTGTATATATATGGGATAACCGTTAGAGATATGACAAAAAGTGACTGGACCTTTCTTGTCGGAAATTTAATTTTATCTTTCGATTCTGGCCTCGGATTTTAGCTACGACGTCTGGTTTAGCCAGTACGGAGCTGTGGAGAAAGGACTGCACTGGTGGGCTATTGTGAATTGTTTAGTGTAAATATAACAAAACCCCAACTCTGAGTCATTATTTTTAAGTTGTTTAGGGGGTTTAATTTGCTCAGATGTTTATCTTGTCATGCCAGGAAATTCCCGGAGGGGGAGATTAATGTTAAAGGGGGTTAAGACATCAGGGGGTTTAAGTTAGTCAGGATATTTTCTGGTTATATGAATAAATTCCCGGGGGGGGGGGTTAATGTTACAAGGGGTTAATGACACACGTGGGCCTATTTTAGAGGGTGTTGTGTCTGTGAACATAATAAAAAACACTCTGTCCCTATCTACTATTGAAACTTCACTAACGCTCATCCAATCCCCGACGTGGAGGGGGGGTTTTAGTCACTCGTTAACGTAGTAATACAAGGTCAAGCTGGAACCAGCATGAAGCGCACTAATTATAGTTGAAAAATTTAAAACACCTAAAAGTAACGACGAAGAATTTGTCATTTAGAGCATTTATCAGGCTTACGGAAAGATAAACGATAGAAAGCTACTGAACCTTTTTTTTAGATCCTATGAATAGCTAGTTACAAAAAATTTTACATTTAAGCTAGGGCTAACGGTTCGGCCAATATCGAGCCCAGAAGGTAATTTTTTGAGTGAAATTTTCAACATAATCACGTTTTTTGGCTAAACCATGGAAGATAGAGTAAAATGTCACTGGACCTTTTTTGTAGACCACATTGTTTCGTATTAAAATGCGATTTTTAATCTACCCTAACTATAAAGGTTCCGCTGACACAGAGCCCGGAAACAAAATTCTAAAGTAAAACTCAAGAAATCAATAATTTAAAACGTGTAATGCGGCCAAACCGTTGAGGATAGGACAATATGTTACTATACCTTTTTTGTAGATCACGCGATTTCCTAAATCCCTTTGAAAATTTGTTTTGAGCTACGACCAACCGTTTAGCCGCTATCGAGCCCGAAAGGTAAATTTTAAGGCGAAAATTTCAAAATATTTTAATGTAATCGCGTTTTGCGGCCAAAGTAATTGAGATATAGCAAAAAGTCACTGGACCTTTTTTGTAGTTCACTTCATTCCTGACCATGAATTTTTCGTCAGATCCGAGCTAGCTCCAACGGTTCGCCCGCTATGGGGCTTCAAAGAAAATCCTGAAAGGGCAAAAAGGGGTCAGTTCGCGAATTTTTTTAAGGGGTTCAAAATCAAAAAATTCCGGGTTTCAGACTTTTCCCGGTGGTTTGAAGACTCCAGCTACGTGTGTGCCAAATTTGGTGTTTCCAGCACTTCTAGAAGTGGGTTAGAATTTGTATCGCCTATCAGTGAGTGAGTCAGTCAGTTACACATGCGGCTGTATATATATGGGATAACCGTTAGAGATATGACAAAAAGTGACTGGACCTTTCTTGTCGGAAATTTAATTTTATCTTTCGATTCTGGCCTCGGATTTTAGCTACGACGTCTGGTTTAGCCAGTACGGAGCTGTGGAGAAAGGACTGCACTGGTGGGCTATTGTGAATTGTTTAGTGTAAATATAACAAAACCCCAACTCTGAGTCATTATTTTTAAGTTGTTTAGGGGGTTTAATTTGCTCAGATGTTTATCTTGTCATGCCAGGAAATTCCCGGAGGGGGAGATTAATGTTAAAGGGGGTTAAGACATCAGGGGGTTTAAGTTAGTCAGGATATTTTCTGGTTATATGAATAAATTCCCGGGGGGGGGGGTTAATGTTACAAGGGGTTAATGACACACGTGGGCCTATTTTAGAGGGTGTTGTGTCTGTGAACATAATAAAAAAACACTCTGTCCCTATCTACTATTGAAACTTCACTAACGCTCATCCAATCCCCGACGTGGAGGGGGGGTTTTAGTCACTCGTTAACGTAGTAATACAAGGTCAAGCTGGAACCAGCATGAAGCGCACTAATTATAGTTGAAAAATTTAAAACACCTAAAAGTAACGACGAAGAATTTGTCATTTAGAGCATTTATCAGGCTTACGGAAAGATAAACGATAGAAAGCTACTGAACCTTTTTTTTAGATCCTATGAATAGCTAGTTACAAAAAATTTTACATTTAAGCTAGGGCTAACGGTTCGGCCAATATCGAGCCCAGAAGGTAATTTTTTGAGTGAAATTTTCAACATAATCACGTTTTTTGGCTAAACCATGGAAGATAGAGTAAAATGTCACTGGACCTTTTTTGTAGACCACATTGTTTCGTATTAAAATGCGATTTTTAATCTACCCTAACTATAAAGGTTCCGCTGACACAGAGCCCGGAAACAAAATTCTAAAGTAAAACTCAAGAAATCAATAATTTAAAACGTGTAATGCGGCCAAACCGTTGAGGATAGGACAATATGTTACTATACCTTTTTTGTAGATCACGCGATTTCCTAAATCCCTTTGAAAATTTGTTTTTGAGCTACGACCAACCGTTTAGCCGCTATCGAGCCCGAAAGGTAAATTTTAAGGCGAAAATTTCAAAATATTTTAATGTAATCGCGTTTTGCGGCCAAAGTAATTGAGATATAGCAAAAAGTCACTGGACCTTTTTTGTAGTTCACTTCATTCCTGACCATGAATTTTTCGTCAGATCCGAGCTAGCTCCAACGGTTCGCCCGCTATGGGGCTTCAAAGAAAATCCTGAAAGGGCAAAAAGGGGTCAGTTCGCGAATTTTTTTAAGGGGTTCAAAATCAAAAAATTCCGGGTTTCAGACTTTTCCCGGTGGTTTGAAGACTCCAGCTACGTGTGTGCCAAATTTGGTGTTTCCAGCACTTCTAGAAGTGGGTTAGAATTTGTATCGCCTATCAGTGAGTGAGTCAGTCAGTTACACATGCGGCTGTATATATATGGGATAAACCGTTAGAGATATGACAAAAAGTGACTGGACCTTTCTTGTCGGAAATTTAATTTTATCTTTCGATTCTGGCCTCGGATTTTAGCTACGACGTCTGGTTTAGCCAGTACGGAGCTGTGGAGAAAGGACTGCACTGGTGGGCTATTGTGAATTGTTTAGTGTAAATATAACAAAACCCCAACTCTGAGTCATTATTTTTAAGTTGTTTAGGGGGTTTAATTTGCTCAGATGTTTATCTTGTCATGCCAGGAAATTCCCGGAGGGGGAGATTAATGTTAAAGGGGGTTAAGACATCAGGGGGTTTAAGTTAGTCAGGATATTTTCTGGTTATATGAATAAATTCCCGGGGGGGGGGTTAATGTTACAAGGGGTTAATGACACACGTGGGCCTATTTTAGAGGGTGTTGTGTCTGTGAACATAATAAAAAACACTCTGTCCCTATCTACTATTGAAACTTCACTAACGCTCATCCAATCCCCGACGTGGAGGGGGGTTTTAGTCACTCGTTAACGTAGTAATACAAGGTCAAGCTGGAACCAGCATGAAGCGCACTAATTATAGTTGAAAAATTTAAAACACCTAAAAGTAACGACGAAGAATTTGTCATTTAGAGCATTTATCAGGCTTACGGAAAGATAAACGATAGAAAGCTACTGAACCTTTTTTTTAGATCCTATGAATAGCTAGTTACAAAAAATTTTACATTTAAGCTAGGGCTAACGGTTCGGCCAATATCGAGCCCAGAAGGTAATTTTTTGAGTGAAATTTTCAACATAATCACGTTTTTTGGCTAAACCATGGAAGATAGAGTAAAATGTCACTGGACCTTTTTTGTAGACCACATTGTTTCGTATTAAAATGCGATTTTTAATCTACCCTAACTATAAAGGTTCCGCTGACACAGAGCCCGGAAACAAAATTCTAAAGTAAAACTCAAGAAATCAATAATTTAAAACGTGTAATGCGGCCAAACCGTTGAGGATAGGACAATATGTTACTATACCTTTTTTGTAGATCACGCGATTTCCTAAATCCTTTTGAAAATTTGTTTTGAGCTACGACCAACCGTTTAGCCGCTATCGAGCCCGAAAGGTAAATTTTAAGGCGAAAATTTCAAAATATTTTAATGTAATCGCGTTTTGCGGCCAAAGTAATTGAGATATAGCAAAAAGTCACTGGACCTTTTTTGTAGTTCACTTCATTCCTGACCATGAATTTTTCGTCAGATCCGAGCTAGCTCCAACGGTTCGCCCGCTATGGGGCTTCAAAGAAAATCCTGAAAGGGCAAAAAGGGGTCAGTTCGCGAATTTTTTTAAGGGGTTCAAAATCAAAAAATTCCGGGTTTCAGACTTTTCCCGGTGGTTTGAAGACTCCAGCTACGTGTGTGCCAAATTTGGTGTTTCCAGCACTTCTAGAAGTGGGTTAGAATTTGTATCGCCTATCAGTGAGTGAGTCAGTCAGTTACACATGCGGCTGTATATATATATGGGATAACCGTTAGAGATATGACAAAAAGTGACTGGACCTTTCTTGTCGGAAATTTAATTTTATCTTTCGATTCTGGCCTCGGATTTTAGCTACGACGTCTGGTTTAGCCAGTACGGAGCTGTGGAGAAAGGACTGCACTGGTGGGCTATTGTGAATTGTTTAGTGTAAATATAACAAAACCCCAACTCTGAGTCATTATTTTTAAGTTGTTTAGGGGGTTTAATTTGCTCAGATGTTTATCTTGTCATGCCAGGAAATTCCCGGAGGGGGAGATTAATGTTAAAGGGGGTTAAGACATCAGGGGGTTTAAGTTAGTCAGGATATTTTCTGGTTATATGAATAAATTCCCGGGGGGGGGGTTAATGTTACAAGGGGTTAATGACACACGTGGGCCTATTTTAGAGGGTGTTGTGTCTGTGAACATAATAAAAAAACACTCTGTCCCTATCTACTATTGAAACTTCACTAACGCTCATCCAATCCCCGACGTGGAGGGGGGGTTTTAGTCACTCGTTAACGTAGTAATACAAGGTCAAGCTGGAACCAGCATGAAGCGCACTAATTATAGTTGAAAAATTTAAAACACCTAAAAGTAACGACGAAGAATTTGTCATTTAGAGCATTTATCAGGCTTACGGAAAGATAAACGATAGAAAGCTACTGAACCTTTTTTTTAGATCCTATGAATAGCTAGTTACAAAAAATTTTACATTTAAGCTAGGGCTAACGGTTCGGCCAATATCGAGCCCAGAAGGTAATTTTTTGAGTGAAATTTTCAACATAATCACGTTTTTTGGCTAAACCATGGAAGATAGAGTAAAATGTCACTGGACCTTTTTTGTAGACCACATTGTTTTCGTATTAAAATGCGATTTTTAATCTACCCTAACTATAAAGGTTCCGCTGACACAGAGCCCGGAAACAAAATTCTAAAGTAAAACTCAAGAAATCAATAATTTAAAACGTGTAATGCGGCCAAACCGTTGAGGATAGGACAATATGTTACTATACCTTTTTTGTAGATCACGCGATTTCCTAAATCCCTTTGAAAATTTGTTTTGAGCTACGACCAACCGTTTAGCCGCTATCGAGCCCGAAAGGTAAATTTTAAGGCGAAAATTTCAAAATATTTTAATGTAATCGCGTTTTGCGGCCAAAGTAATTGAGATATAGCAAAAAGTCACTGGACCTTTTTTGTAGTTCACTTCATTCCTGACCATGAATTTTTCGTCAGATCCGAGCTAGCTCCAACGGTTCGCCCGCTATGGGGCTTCAAAGAAAATCCTGAAAGGGCAAAAAGGGGTCAGTTCGCGAATTTTTTTAAGGGGTTCAAAATCAAAAAATTCCGGGTTTCAGACTTTTCCCGGTGGTTTGAAGACTCCAGCTACGTGTGTGCCAAATTTGGTGTTTCCAGCACTTCTAGAAGTGGGTTAGAATTTGTATCGCCTATCAGTGAGTGAGTCAGTCAGTTACACATGCGGCTGTATATATATGGGATAAACCGTTAGAGATATGACAAAAAGTGACTGGACCTTTCTTGTCGGAAATTTAATTTTATCTTTCGATTCTGGCCTCGGATTTTAGCTACGACGTCTGGTTTAGCCAGTACGGAGCTGTGGAGAAAGGACTGCACTGGTGGGCTATTGTGAATTGTTTAGTGTAAATATAACAAAACCCCAACTCTGAGTCATTATTTTTAAGTTGTTTAGGGGGTTTAATTTGCTCAGATGTTTATCTTGTCATGCCAGGAAATTCCCGGAGGGGGAGATTAATGTTAAAGGGGGTTAAGACATCAGGGGGTTTAAGTTAGTCAGGATATTTTCTGGTTATATGAATAAATTCCCGGGGGGGGGGGTTAATGTTACAAGGGGTTAATGACACACGTGGGCCTATTTTAGAGGGTGTTGTGTCTGTGAACATAATAAAAAACACTCTGTCCCTATCTACTATTGAAACTTCACTAACGCTCATCCAATCCCCGACGTGGAGGGGGGGTTTTAGTCACTCGTTAACGTAGTAATACAAGGTCAAGCTGGAACCAGCATGAAGCGCACTAATTATAGTTGAAAAATTTAAAACACCTAAAAGTAACGACGAAGAATTTGTCATTTAGAGCATTTATCAGGCTTACGGAAAGATAAACGATAGAAAGCTACTGAACCTTTTTTTTAGATCCTATGAATAGCTAGTTACAAAAAATTTTACATTTAAGCTAGGGCTAACGGTTCGGCCAATATCGAGCCCAGAAGGTAATTTTTTGAGTGAAATTTTCAACATAATCACGTTTTTTGGCTAAACCATGGAAGATAGAGTAAAATGTCACTGGACCTTTTTTGTAGACCACATTGTTTCGTATTAAAATGCGATTTTTAATCTACCCTAACTATAAAGGTTCCGCTGACACAGAGCCCGGAAACAAAATTCTAAAGTAAAACTCAAGAAATCAATAATTTAAAACGTGTAATGCGGCCAAACCGTTGAGGATAGGACAATATGTTACTATACCTTTTTTGTAGATCACGCGATTTCCTAAATCCCTTTGAAAATTTGTTTTGAGCTACGACCAACCGTTTAGCCGCTATCGAGCCCGAAAGGTAAATTTTAAGGCGAAAATTTCAAAATATTTTAATGTAATCGCGTTTTGCGGCCAAAGTAATTGAGATATAGCAAAAAGTCACTGGACCTTTTTTGTAGTTCACTTCATTCCTGACCATGAATTTTTCGTCAGATCCGAGCTAGCTCCAACGGTTCGCCCGCTATGGGGCTTCAAAGAAAATCCTGAAAGGGCAAAAAGGGGTCAGTTCGCGAATTTTTTTAAGGGGTTCAAAATCAAAAAATTCCGGGTTTCAGACTTTTCCCGGTGGTTTGAAGACTCCAGCTACGTGTGTGCCAAATTTGGTGTTTCCAGCACTTCTAGAAGTGGGTTAGAATTTGTATCGCCTATCAGTGAGTGAGTCAGTCAGTTACACATGCGGCTGTATATATATGGGATAACCGTTAGAGATATGACAAAAAGTGACTGGACCTTTCTTGTCGGAAATTTAATTTTATCTTTCGATTCTGGCCTCGGATTTTAGCTACGACGTCTGGTTTAGCCAGTACGGAGCTGTGGAGAAAGGACTGCACTGGTGGGCTATTGTGAATTGTTTAGTGTAAATATAACAAAACCCCAACTCTGAGTCATTATTTTTAAGTTGTTTAGGGGGTTTAATTTGCTCAGATGTTTATCTTGTCATGCCAGGAAATTCCCGGAGGGGGAGATTAATGTTAAAGGGGGTTAAGACATCAGGGGGTTTAAGTTAGTCAGGATATTTTCTGGTTATATGAATAAATTCCCGGGGGGGGGGGTTAATGTTACAAGGGGTTAATGACACACGTGGGCCTATTTTAGAGGGTGTTGTGTCTGTGAACATAATAAAAAAACACTCTGTCCCTATCTACTATTGAAACTTCACTAACGCTCATCCAATCCCCGACGTGGAGGGGGGGTTTTAGTCACTCGTTAACGTAGTAATACAAGGTCAAGCTGGAACCAGCATGAAGCGCACTAATTATAGTTGAAAAATTTAAAACACCTAAAAGTAACGACGAAGAATTTGTCATTTAGAGCATTTATCAGGCTTACGGAAAGATAAACGATAGAAAGCTGCTGAACCTTTTTTTTAGATCCTATGAATAGCTAGTTACAAAAAATTTTACATTTAAGCTAGGGCTAACGGTTCGGCCAATATCGAGCCCAGAAGGTAATTTTTTGAGTGAAATTTTCAACATAATCACGTTTTTTGGCTAAACCATGGAAGATAGAGTAAAATGTCACTGGACCTTTTTTGTAGACCACATTGTTTCGTATTAAAATGCGATTTTTAATCTACCCTAACTATAAAGGTTCCGCTGACACAGAGCCCGGAAACAAAATTCTAAAGTAAAACTCAAGAAATCAATAATTTAAAACGTGTAATGCGGCCAAACCGTTGAGGATAGGACAATATGTTACTATACCTTTTTTGTAGATCACGCGATTTCCTAAATCCCTTTGAAAATTTGTTTTGAGCTACGACCAACCGTTTAGCCGCTATCGAGCCCGAAAGGTAAATTTTAAGGCGAAAATTTCAAAATATTTTAATGTAATCGCGTTTTGCGGCCAAAGTAATTGAGATATAGCAAAAAGTCACTGGACCTTTTTTGTAGTTCACTTCATTCCTGACCATGAATTTTTCGTCAGATCCGAGCTAGCTCCAACGGTTCGCCCGCTATGGGGCTTCAAAGAAAATCCTGAAAGGGCAAAAAGGGGTCAGTTCGCGAATTTTTTTAAGGGGTTCAAAATCAAAAAATTCCGGGTTTCAGACTTTTCCCGGTGGTTTGAAGACTCCAGCTACGTGTGTGCCAAATTTGGTGTTTCCAGCACTTCTAGAAGTGGGTTAGAATTTGTATCGCCTATCAGTGAGTGAGTCAGTCAGTTACACATGCGGCTGTATATATATGGGACTCGCCTTCGGCTCGCTGGGGGCTACGCCCCCAGGCCCCCAAAGTAAGTGCCTTAAATTCGGGGATAAGCGGTATTCGGGGAAAGGTTATGTCCGAGCTTAAGACTAGGGATTAGGGAGTTAAAAGTTGACCCATTTTATCGAATTTTCCAGAATTATTTAAAGTTTTGACTTCAAAGGCCTTTTGTGGCTTAACCGTTAGAGATATGACAAAAAGTGACTGGACCTTTCTTGTCGGAAATTTAATTTTATCTTTCGATTCTGGCCTCGGATTTTAGCTACGACGTCTGGTTTAGCCAGTACGGAGCTGTGGAGAAAGGACTGCACTGGTGGGCTATTGTGAATTGTTTAGTGTAAATATAACAAAACCCCAACTCTGAGTCATTATTTTTAAGTTGTTTAGGGGGTTTAATTTGCTCAGATGTTTATCTTGTCATGCCAGGAAATTCCCGGAGGGGGAGATTAATGTTAAAGGGGGTTAAGACATCAGGGGGTTTAAGTTAGTCAGGATATTTTCTGGTTATATGAATAAATTCCCGGGGGGGGGTTAATGTTACAAGGGGTTAATGACACACGTGGGCCTATTTTAGAGGGTGTTGTGTCTGTGAACATAATAAAAAACACTCTGTCCCTATCTACTATTGAAACTTCACTAACGCTCATCCAATCCCCGACGTGGAGGGGGGGTTTTAGTCACTCGTTAACGTAGTAATACAAGGTCAAGCTGGAACCAGCATGAAGCGCACTAATTATAGTTGAAAAATTTAAAACACCTAAAAGTAACGACGAAGAATTTGTCATTTAGAGCATTTATCAGGCTTACGGAAAGATAAACGATAGAAAGCTACTGAACCTTTTTTTTAGATCCTATGAATAGCTAGTTACAAAAAATTTTACATTTAAGCTAGGGCTAACGGTTCGGCCAATATCGAGCCCAGAAGGTAATTTTTTGAGTGAAATTTTCAACATAATCACGTTTTTTGGCTAAACCATGGAAGATAGAGTAAAATGTCACTGGACCTTTTTTGTAGACCACATTGTTTCGTATTAAAATGCGATTTTTAATCTACCCTAACTATAAAGGTTCCGCTGACACAGAGCCCGGAAACAAAATTCTAAAGTAAAACTCAAGAAATCAATAATTTAAAACGTGTAATGCGGCCAAACCGTTGAGGATAGGACAATATGTTACTATACCTTTTTTGTAGATCACGCGATTTCCTAAATCCCTTTGAAAATTTGTTTTGAGCTACGACCAACCGTTTAGCCGCTATCGAGCCCGAAAGGTAAATTTTAAGGCGAAAATTTCAAAATATTTTAATGTAATCGCGTTTTGCGGCCAAAGTAATTGAGATATAGCAAAAAGTCACTGGACCTTTTTTGTAGTTCACTTCATTCCTGACCATGAATTTTTCGTCAGATCCGAGCTAGCTCCAACGGTTCGCCCGCTATGGGGCTTCAAAGAAAATCCTGAAAGGGCAAAAAGGGGTCAGTTCGCGAATTTTTTTAAGGGGTTCAAAATCAAAAAATTCCGGGTTTCAGACTTTTCCCGGTGGTTTGAAGACTCCAGCTACGTGTGTGCCAAATTTGGTGTTTCCAGCACTTCTAGAAGTGGGTTAGAATTTGTATCGCCTATCAGTGAGTGAGTCAGTCAGTTACACATGCGGCTGTATATATATTAGGACTCGCCTTCGGCTCGCTGGGGGCTACGCCCCCAGGCCCCCAAAGTAAGTGCCTTAAATTCGGGGAATAAGCGGTATTCGGGGAAAGGTTATGTCCGAGCTTAAGACTAGGGATTAGGGAGTTAAAAGTTGACCCATTTTATCGAATTTTCCAGAATTATTTAAAGTTTTTGACTTCAAAGGCCTTTTTGTGGCTTAACCGTTAGAGATATGACAAAAAGTGACTGGACCTTTCTTGTCGGAAATTTAATTTTATCTTTCGATTCTGGCCTCGGATTTTAGCTACGACGTCTGGTTTAGCCAGTACGGAGCTGTGGAGAAAGGACTGCACTGGTGGGCTATTGTGAATTGTTTAGTGTAAATATAACAAAACCCCAACTCTGAGTCATTATTTTTAAGTTGTTTAGGGGGTTTAATTTGCTCAGATGTTTATCTTGTCATGCCAGGAAATTCCCGGAGGGGGAGATTAATGTTAAAGGGGGTTAAGACATCAGGGGGTTTAAGTTAGTCAGGATATTTTCTGGTTATATGAATAAATTCCCGGGGGGGGGGGTTAATGTTACAAGGGGTTAATGACACACGTGGGCCTATTTTAGAGGGTGTTGTGTCTGTGAACATAATAAAAAACACTCTGTCCCTATCTACTATTGAAACTTCACTAACGCTCATCCAATCCCCGACGTGGAGGGGGGGTTTTAGTCACTCGTTAACGTAGTAATACAAGGTCAAGCTGGAACCAGCATGAAGCGCACTAATTATAGTTGAAAAATTTAAAACACCTAAAAGTAACGACGAAGAATTTGTCATTTAGAGCATTTATCAGGCTTACGGAAAGATAAACGATAGAAAGCTACTGAACCTTTTTTTTAGATCCTATGAATAGCTAGTTACAAAAAATTTTACATTTAAGCTAGGGCTAACGGTTCGGCCAATATCGAGCCCAGAAGGTAATTTTTTGAGTGAAATTTTCAACATAATCACGTTTTTTGGCTAAACCATGGAAGATAGAGTAAAATGTCACTGGACCTTTTTTGTAGACCACATTGTTTCGTATTAAAATGCGATTTTTAATCTACCCTAACTATAAAGGTTCCGCTGACACAGAGCCCGGAAACAAAATTCTAAAGTAAAACTCAAGAAATCAATAATTTAAAACGTGTAATGCGGCCAAACCGTTGAGGATAGGACAATATGTTACTATACCTTTTTTGTAGATCACGCGATTTCCTAAATCCCTTTGAAAATTTGTTTTGAGCTACGACCAACCGTTTAGCCGCTATCGAGCCCGAAAGGTAAATTTTAAGGCGAAAATTTCAAAATATTTTAATGTAATCGCGTTTTGCGGCCAAAGTAATTGAGATATAGCAAAAAGTCACTGGACCTTTTTTGTAGTTCACTTCATTCCTGACCATGAATTTTTCGTCAGATCCGAGCTAGCTCCAACGGTTCGCCCGCTATGGGGCTTCAAAGAAAATCCTGAAAGGGCAAAAAGGGGTCAGTTCGCGAATTTTTTTTAAGGGGTTCAAAATCAAAAAATTCCGGGTTTCAGACTTTTCCCGGTGGTTTGAAGACTCCAGCTACGTGTGTGCCAAATTTGGTGTTTCCAGCACTTCTAGAAGTGGGTTAGAATTTGTATCGCCTATCAGTGAGTGAGTCAGTCAGTTACACATGCGGCTGTATATATATGGGATAAACCGTTAGAGATATGACAAAAAGTGACTGGACCTTTCTTGTCGGAAATTTAATTTTATCTTTCGATTCTGGCCTCGGATTTTAGCTACGACGTCTGGTTTAGCCAGTACGGAGCTGTGGAGAAAGGACTGCACTGGTGGGCTATTGTGAATTGTTTAGTGTAAATATAACAAAACCCCAACTCTGAGTCATTATTTTTAAGTTGTTTAGGGGGTTTAATTTGCTCAGATGTTTATCTTGTCATGCCAGGAAATTCCCGGAGGGGGAGATTAATGTTAAAGGGGGTTAAGACATCAGGGGGTTTAAGTTAGTCAGGATATTTTCTGGTTATATGAATAAATTCCCGGGGGGGGGGTTAATGTTACAAGGGGTTAATGACACACGTGGGCCTATTTTAGAGGGTGTTGTGTCTGTGAACATAATAAAAAACACTCTGTCCCTATCTACTATTGAAACTTCACTAACGCTCATCCAATCCCCGACGTGGAGGGGGGTTTTAGTCACTCGTTAACGTAGTAATACAAGGTCAAGCTGGAACCAGCATGAAGCGCACTAATTATAGTTGAAAAATTTAAAACACCTAAAAGTAACGACGAAGAATTTGTCATTTAGAGCATTTATCAGGCTTACGGAAAGATAAACGATAGAAAGCTACTGAACCTTTTTTTTAGATCCTATGAATAGCTAGTTACAAAAAATTTTACATTTAAGCTAGGGCTAACGGTTCGGCCAATATCGAGCCCAGAAGGTAATTTTTTGAGTGAAATTTTCAACATAATCACGTTTTTTTGGCTAAACCATGGAAGATAGAGTAAAATGTCACTGGACCTTTTTTGTAGACCACATTGTTTCGTATTAAAATGCGATTTTTAATCTACCCTAACTATAAAGGTTCCGCTGACACAGAGCCCGGAAACAAAATTCTAAAGTAAAACTCAAGAAATCAATAATTTAAAACGTGTAATGCGGCCAAACCGTTGAGGATAGGACAATATGTTACTATACCTTTTTTGTAGATCACGCGATTTCCTAAATCCCTTTGAAAATTTGTTTTGAGCTACGACCAACTGTTTAGCCGCTATCGAGCCCGAAAGGTAAATTTTAAGGCGAAAATTTCAAAATATTTTAATGTAATCGCGTTTTGCGGCCAAAGTAATTGAGATATAGCAAAAAGTCACTGGACCTTTTTTGTAGTTCACTTCATTCCTGACCATGAATTTTTCGTCAGATCCGAGCTAGCTCCAACGGTTCGCCCGCTATGGGGCTTCAAAGAAAATCCTGAAAGGGCAAAAAGGGGTCAGTTCGCGAATTTTTTTAAGGGGTTCAAAATCAAAAAATTCCGGGTTTCAGACTTTTCCCGGTGGTTTGAAGACTCCAGCTACGTGTGTGCCAAATTTGGTGTTTCCAGCACTTCTAGAAGTGGGTTAGAATTTGTATCGCCTATCAGTGAGTGAGTCAGTCAGTTACACATGCGGCTGTATATATATGGGATAACCGTTAGAGATATGACAAAAAGTGACTGGACCTTTCTTGTCGGAAATTTAATTTTATCTTTCGATTCTGGCCTCGGATTTTAGCTACGACGTCTGGTTTAGCCAGTACGGAGCTGTGGAGAAAGGACTGCACTGGTGGGCTATTGTGAATTGTTTAGTGTAAATATAACAAAACCCCAACTCTGAGTCATTATTTTTAAGTTGTTTAGGGGGTTTAATTTGCTCAGATGTTTATCTTGTCATGCCAGGAAATTCCCGGAGGGGGAGATTAATGTTAAAGGGGGTTAAGACATCAGGGGGTTTAAGTTAGTCAGGATATTTTCTGGTTATATGAATAAATTCCCGGGGGGGGGGTTAATGTTACAAGGGGTTAATGACACACGTGGGCCTATTTTAGAGGGTGTTGTGTCTGTGAACATAATAAAAAACACTCTGTCCCTATCTACTATTGAAACTTCACTAACGCTCATCCAATCCCCGACGTGGAGGGGGGGTTTTAGTCACTCGTTAACGTAGTAATACAAGGTCAAGCTGGAACCAGCATGAAGCGCACTAATTATAGTTGAAAAATTTAAAAACACCTAAAAGTAACGACGAAGAATTTGTCATTTAGAGCATTTATCAGGCTTACGGAAAGATAAACGATAGAAAGCTACTGAACCTTTTTTTTAGATCCTATGAATAGCTAGTTACAAAAAATTTTACATTTAAGCTAGGGCTAACGGTTCGGCCAATATCGAGCCCAGAAGGTAATTTTTTGAGTGAAATTTTCAACATAATCACGTTTTTTGGCTAAACCATGGAAGATAGAGTAAAATGTCACTGGACCTTTTTTGTAGACCACATTGTTTCGTATTAAAATGCGATTTTTAATCTACCCTAACTATAAAGGTTCCGCTGACACAGAGCCCGGAAACAAAATTCTAAAGTAAAACTCAAGAAATCAATAATTTAAAACGTGTAATGCGGCCAAACCGTTGAGGATAGGACAATATGTTACTATACCTTTTTTGTAGATCACGCGATTTCCTAAATCCCTTTGAAAATTTGTTTTGAGCTACGACCAACTGTTTTAGGCCGCTATCGAGCCCGAAAGGTAAATTTTAAGGCGAAAATTTCAAAATATTTTAATGTAATCGCGTTTTGCGGCCAAAGTAATTGAGATATAGCAAAAAGTCACTGGACCTTTTTTGTAGTTCACTTTATTCCTGACCATGAATTTTTCGTCAGATCCGAGCTAGCTCCAACGGTTCGCCCGCTATGGGGCTTCAAAGAAAATCCTGAAAGGGCAAAAAGGGGTCAGTTCGCGAATTTTTTTAAGGGGTTCAAAATCAAAAAATTCCGGGTTTCAGACTTTTCCCGGTGGTTTGAAGACTCCAGCTACGTGTGTGCCAAATTTGGTGTTTCCAGCACTTCTAGAAGTGGGTTAGAATTTGTATCGCCTATCAGTGAGTGAGTCAGTCAGTTACACATGCGGCTGTATATATATGGGACTCGCCTTCGGCTCGCTGGGGGCTACGCCCCCAGGCCCCCATGATGTACGCTTGCAAAATTCGGGGATAAGAGCAATTTGGTGATTGGTAAAATTCGGACATGAGGTCGTGCCAGGAAATTCCCTGGGGGGTTTAACGTTACCAGGGGTTAAGACATCAGGGGGTTATCTGGTTATACCAGGAACTTCCCAAGGGGGGTTAAGAGATATGGTGAGTGGTAAAATTCAGACATGAGGTCATGCGAGGAAATTCCCTCGGGGGGTTTTAAAGTTACCAGGGGGGTTAACACATCAGGGCGTTTAATTTACTCAGGAGGTTATCTGGTCATACCAGGAAATCCCGGGGGAGGGTAATGTTATCGGGGGTTAATGAAACACACCAGGCCCCCTTTCGGGTGTTGGCCAGATTCGGGGATAAGCGGAATTCGGAATTATCTTGGACCTATGTTATTTAATTTTTCAGTTATAATAAAAATTTTGACTTTAATGGCGTTTTACGGGTTAACCGTTAGAGATACGAGAAAAAGTAACTGGACCTTTCCTGTCGGAAATTTAATTTTATCTTTCGATTCCGTCGTCAGATTTTAGCTGCGAACTTTGGTTTAGCCTGGAAATGAGCTCGGAAGAAAAGTTTGCACAGGTCAGCTATCGTGAATTGTTTATTATAAACGTAATAAAAACAGACCTTAAAAGACAGTATTTTAGGTTGAACAGTTGGTTTAATATCATCAGGAGATTATCTAGTCAAGCCAGGAAATTCCCTGGTGGGGGGGGGGGTTAATGTTACCGGGGGGTTAACACATCAGGGGGTTTAATTTATTTAGGAGGTTATCTGGTCATACCAGGAAATCCTCGGAGGGGGGTTAATGTTACCGGGGGCTAATGACACACCTGTCCCTATTTTAGACGGTGTTGTGTCTGTGAACAAAATAAAAATTTATTCTGTCCCCTATCTACTATTGACGCATAGCTAACGCTCAGCCAACTTATTATGTGGGGTTGTATTCACTCGTTAACCTAGCAAAAGCCTGATGAATCCTGATTGAATTACACAAATATTAGTCACATATAGGCCTAATATATATTTTAAAACACCAAAAATTTCCAATTCACGACAAATATTTTGCTATTTATCGCGTTTTTCAGGCTTATTAAAGTACATACAGCAAAAAGTTACTGGACTTTTTTTGTAGAACACGTTGTTTACTAAAACTTATTAAGTCACATTTTTTGAGCTACGACCAACCGTTTAGCCGCTATCAAGCCCGGAATGTAAATTTTGTAGGCGAAAATTTCAAAATATTTTCACTTAATCGCGTTTTGCGGTCAAACTAATGGAGGTATAGTAAAAAGTCACTCAACCCTTTTTGTAGATCATATCATTTCCTAAATCTAACCTTTGTTTTATTTTGACTTCCGACCAATGGTTTTGCCGCTATCGACACCAAAAACAAAATGTTCACGTAAATATTACAAATAAATTGCACATAACCACGTTTTTCGGCCAAACCAATGCAGATAGGGCAAAAAGTCACTGGACCTTTTCTGTAGATCACGTAATTTGCTAATTTGATGGGTCAATCAGATTTGAGCTACAACCTACCGTTCGGGCCGCTATCGGGCTCGAAACTTTATTTTAAGCGAAAAAATCTCTGGAATGTCAAATGTTCGAGCGTTTTGTCGTCTTAACCATGGAAGATAGAGCAAAAAGTCACTGGACCTTTTTTGTAGTTCATTTCATTCCTGATTATGAATTTTTCGTCAGATCCGAGCTAGCTCTAACGGTTCGCCCGCTAGCGGGCTTACAAGAAATGCCTGCAGGGGTAAAGAATGCGCGAATTTTCGGGAATTTTTTTGAGGGGTTTAGAAGTAAAAAAGTCCGGTTTTCAGACTTTTCCTCCGGGTCATATTGTGAAAGGTACCTGCGTGCCAAATTTCAAGTTTCTAGCACTTCTAGAAGTATGTTAGAATTTGTATATATCTGTCAGTCAGTGAGTGAGTGAGTGGTTTCACATGCGGCTGTATATATAATAGGACTCGCCTTCGGCTCGCTGGGGGCTACGCCCCCAGGCCCCAAAGTAAGTGCTTAAAATTCGGGGATTAAGAGGGATTTTAGTGATTGGTTAAAATTCAGATATGAGGTCTCCAAATTTCATGTATCCGTTCTCAAGAATCTTAACGGGTCGTTATGCTTCGCTAACGCTCAGCCAATTGATGTGTGGTGTATAATAATAATCAATAGATATCTTAGAACAGTTAAGTTATGTGTTCGAGAAATTAGAAGACAAGAAGAATTTGATGGTAACTAAAGTCAGATATTATGTTTGTATATCGTAGTTTAATTTTCCGGATTTACCCAAACTTTTGACTTTGGGGGCGTTTTAAGGCTTAACCGTTAGAGCCAATTGATGTGTGGTTGTATAATAATAATCAATAGATATCTTAGAACAGTTAAGTTATGTGTTCGCGAAATTAGAAGACAAGAAGAATTTGATGGTAACTAAAGTCAGATATTATGTTTGTATATCGTAGTTTAATTTTCCGGATTTACCCAAACTTTTGACTTTTGGGGGCGTTTTAAGGCTTAACCGTTAGAGATACGAGAAAAAGTGACTGGACCTTTCCTGTCGGAAATTTAATTTTATCTTTCGATTCCGTCGTCAGATTTTAGCTGCGACCTTTGGTTTAGCCAGGAATGAGCTCGGGAGAAAAGTCTGCACTGGTCAGCTATCGTGAATTGTTTAGTACAAACATAATAAAAACCGACCTTAAGGCAGTATTTTTAAGTTGAACAGTTGGTTTAATATCATCAGGAGATTATCTAGTCAAGCCGTGAAGTTCCCGGGGGGGGGGGGGTTAACACATCAGGGGGTTTAATTTACTCAGGAGGTTATCTGGTCATACCAGGAAATCCTCGGAGGGGGGTTAATGTTACCGGGGGCTAATGACACACCTGTCCCTATTTTAGACGGTGTTGTGTCTGTGAACAAAATAAAAAATTTATTCTGTCCATATCTACTATTGACGCATAGCTAACGCTCAGCCAACTTATTATGTGGGGTTGTATTCACTCGTTAACCTAGCAAAGCCTGAATCCTGATTGAATTACACAAATATTAGTCACATATTAGGCCTAATATATATTTAAAAACTCCAAAAATTTCCAATTCACGACAAATATTTTGCTATTTATCGCGTTTTTCAGGCTTATTAAAGTACATACAGCAAAAAGTTACTGGACTTTTTTTGTAGAACACGTCGTTTACTAAAACTTATTAAGTCGCACTTTTTTGAGCTACGACGACAACCGTTTTAGCCGCTATCAAGCCCGGAATGTAAATTTGTAGGCGAAAATTTCAAAATATTTTCACTTAATCGCGTTTTGCGGGCAAACTAATGGAGATATAGTAAAAAAGTCACTCAACCCTTTTTTGTAAGATCATATTATTTCCTAAATCTAACCTTTGTTTTTAATTTTGACTTCCGACCAATGGTTTTGCCGCTATCGACACCAAAAACACAAAATGTTCACCTAAATATTACAAATAAATTGCACATAACCACGTTTTTCGGCCAAAACCAATGCAGATAGGGCAAAAAGTCACTGGACCTTTTCTGTAGATCACATAATTTGCTAATTTGATGGGTCAATCAGATTTGAGCTACAACCTACCGTTCGGCCGGCCGCTATCGGGCTCGAAACATCCATTTTAGCGAAAAAAATCTCTGGAATTTCAAATGTTCGAGCGTTTTGTTTGCTTAACCATTGAAGATAGAGCAAAAAGTCACTGGACCTTTTTTGTAGTTCACTTCATTCCTGATTATGAATTTTTCGTCAGATCCGAGCTAGCTCCAACGGTTCGCCCCGCTATCGCGCTTACAAAAAAATGCCTGCAGGGGTGAAGAATGCGCGATTTTTTTGGGAATTTTTTTGAGGGGTTTAAAAGTAAAAAAAGTCCGGTTTTCAGACTTTTCCTCCGGGTCATATTGTGAAAGGTACCTGCGTGCCAAATTTCAAGTTTCCAGCCCTTCTAGAACTATGTTAGAATTTGTATCTATATGTCAGTCCAGTGAGTGAGTGAGTCAGTTACACAATGGCGGCTGTATATAATATAGGATTATATATTTTGGTAATACATATTCATAAACTACAAGAAGAACTTATAAATTGAATTAAATTAATGAAATAATAAAACCTTCAATGCCGGTAACAAATAATACACTTTTTGTAATAATTTTAAATTGCTTCAGAACGTAAAATAACAGAAAACAAAAATAAACGTAAGCTTTTAATAAGCTTACCATTCAGTTGTATTTAGTACTTACTAATAAGTGCAACGGATTTTAATTAACCATGTAATAGATTGTAAACAGCATTTTTATAATTCTTTTTGAATTTGGAAGTCTTGACATAATTATATATTTAACAGTTTGCAACATATATTATAAAACTACCTATTACTATTTGTGGTGTAGGCTGATCTACGGGACATATCATGCTTTAATAACATGTTCATAGGCGAAATAGAGAAGGCGCGAACTAATAAAAAAAACTGTTTAAATGGTAACAAATGAAAGCCTCTTAAGAGGTGCCTTATGGAATAGAGTAAAAAGGAAAGGAGACATTGTTACAATCTTTACAAAATCGCAGAAAATAAAACTATGTATATTCTAAAACATATTCCAGTCAGGAGAATGACAGGAAATGTTAAAACTTTCCAAGGGAGGATTTCCTGAAAATACTGAAGCTTATATACAGAGCTTGATAATTATCAGTGATTCACTTAGATCTTATGCATTTAAGTCTAATCCTATATTAATATTATATTATTATGTTCCGAACATTCCACTATTTAACTTATGTCATTCAAATTCCATTAATCTCAAATAAACAAGACTTTTTGACTCACCAGCCGGAAGATTAGCATTGTGCTACAATGATTAATAAGTTGTGGTTGAAAAAAGAAAACTATGTATACATTAAAAAAGGGATATTTCTTTCTAAAATATACATGCAAACCAATTAAAACTAAAATAACACCAGTTCACAATATTTTCATTAACTGTAATCTGGTTTCACAGACTTCATATAAATTCCAGTTAAAAATCATTGAACTTGAAAAATTTTCTGGTTGGTTATATAGATATCTCAATTACCCCATAACTCCGCCTCTTGGTTCAAAAGTACTCAAAAGATTTCTATGCTTAAAATGTATGCCAAAAAATAGTTAAGCTAATTGATTAACTCTTACATTCGTAAGATGTGGACGGGAGGTTTTGTATGGGGAAACGTTCGTGACTCCGAAAACTCCTTGATTCAGAATAAGTCCATTCAAAAAAACGCATTGGCAAATGAGTCATTAATGTTTATTGTGCGTAAAAATAAGTTAATGTTTCCTGTACTTAACTCTGTCTACCCAAACACATCGTGTAACTATCTAGAATACTACTGATTCCATAGTGTCCTCGGCATTAAATCTTAACATTCAGTGAATCCTTAAATGTCCAGGATTGTTGTGCATAAAAATCGTTCTACCACTGGAGCTCTTAGTTCAAGAACTATTCCTAATCAGTCAAGATGTGTTTCACAAAATGTTTTTGGTCCCTGTGCATTTAAGATTTGTTAAAAGTTATTGTATCAAAAGAGTCTTTGGTCCTGAACAAAGCCGCACTTGGCTGAAACAGTACAAAGCAATTAATATCCTGTCTTACATCTACTCATGAAAATGGTGGATACAAACGTACCTAAAATCTATTGATCTTGAGAACGCCCAACTTAGTTGGATGACAACGGTCCTGATAGCCGAATGTGAAACGAAAAAACATTAAGAACATTAAGAATAACACTATTTACGTGTTTTGTTTCTTTACAGGCTGAAAAATAATTTAAATATTTTAGAAACATTTCGAGCTGGGAATTGGGTACATTAACTCAAAAGCAAACCCCAACGAACTTTTATCTAGCATAGTTCTTACCGACTGTTTCAAAGAGAGTCTTTGAAGTCAAATTCTGGCAATCTTATTTTAGGACATTTTCTAAGGTAGATTAGTACTTATGGTTGTGCTGTCATAAATGTTAGCACAGAACAGTCGATTCTACAGACTTTTTCAATTAATGTTTCTCAACTTTAGGGAACAAGACGGGATTGGTCGCTGTTTTAAAGACTAGTGGGGCGTATCCCGGAGGGATTTTCAAAATAAGAATAGGCCTATTTTCATACCCGGGACCGTAAGAATGTCCATGTGAAATTTCAGTACGATTAGTTAAATAGTTTTACGAGTTAAAAGGAAAGAAAACTAACAATCAAAATAATTTTCTAATTTATAATATTATTAGAATGTCCAGATATTTTAAAAATTTGCAGATAACTTGGACACGAATTGCTATGAAATATGGGTGTGACATATGCAATAAATTTATAGATAAATAAATTGTATTTGTTTACACAAAAATAAAATATGCACATAAGGAATTTACATAAAAGTGCAAAATACTGATCCCACCGTTCTTTGAATCTAGTAATAATTAAACAAATATATTGTTGTTGGCGATATTTTAAATTCAATAACCAATTGGTGCCTTTTCAATTGTAAGTATTCACGGGAATACCCCTCTTCCAATTAATATAAGTATAATGAAGAGAGAATAAGGATTTTGCTTAGTAATGCACAAAAAAAATCTAAAACCAATACTATTCTGGAGTTTACAACCTCTCTCTTGAAGTCTGTTAAATGAGTGGGAATTATATATAAATGTACATGAAAAGTTGTGATTGACTTTATGAATTTATTTTACAAAGGAAACCAATTCAACGAAATCAGACCACTACTGCATTCCTATAAAAGAATCATTTTCGTTTCATGCAGTTGATTTCCCGAAGGAGTTTGAATTGATAGAGAGCAATAATTTTATTTGTTTTTCTGCCCATTAAATGAGTTTTCAGATTTGACTGACTTTTATAACGAAGTATTATTACATTTAAGGGATCCATAGGATTTAAAACACTGCTTATTTATAACTGCCATAGTGTTACATATAAAGCAAGCCGCTAAAAGTAAGATAGGATTAAGCACTCATGTAAGTTTGGCTGAGCTTTAGCGAAGCCTACTATTTGAGGGACTGGAAAAAATGAGGTATCTTTATGTCTATCTGACTGTCTCCATGGTATCTCGATAACGAACAGACCTGTAGACTTTAAACTGTTGCATGAATCTTTATTTATATATACCAAGCAATATCCATTTAGATAGTGGTGCATGATTGGGCTAACCGTTATCATGTTGGTTTGACGGGTAGGTCCGATAGGACCGAATCCACCAGGTAAAAAACTGCATAGTCCGATAACACCGCAAATAAAGTCGTCCGATAGCACCGAAAATAGTCCGCCAGGGTCGAAAAAATGAGATTTCCGTTTAGCTCCGAATTATTCCTGTAACGCCGAATACTTATAAGATTTACATTAATCTTATCAATAATCATGATGGCGACAAGAAAAAAACCGAACTAATAAATTTATAAACAAACTGAATAAAATCATATGACGTTTCAACGTGTGACGTAGTAACGCATGTACCTATATTATAGAAAAAGGTATATAGCCTACTTGAAATTTTGCATGAACCTCAACGAATCATATTACGCAATTACCCTGTGGGGTGGTGTACCTCTTCTATGTATAAAGGTACCTTAACGATATTGCTTCTTTTGTCCAGGACTATTTATTGTGACGTTTTTATCTTTCTTATTGTCACTCGATAGGTAATGATAATTTATTTTGAGATGATTAAGAGTCAATATCTAGCCAAGACATAAATTTTCCAAGGCACTGATTTTGGTCTAAACATAGAGGTGAAGTCATGAAATGTGTGTAGGTATTATCAACGTTAAATAAACGTCTTAAATGTCTAAAATTCTATTTTTTTCGAACAAGACTGTTTTCTAGTTGGTTTAAGTAGTATACAATTTCTTACCAATCTAGTTCAATAATGCAATATACGCATATTTCATATTGCATAACCGAAATAAAATAAAACAACACACACAAAAAAAAAAATAAAGAACAAAACAGCCACAAAATTAAAAAAAATTTGGTTTTTTATTTTCTGTTTTTTTTATATATATATCAACATTGTTAAAAAACAATTAGTGTTATAGTCTTCTTTTTAGGACACATTGATATTAAAATTTCAATGAAGTTGAAATATTGTTACATTTTCTTCCATTCTTTGATCACCTTATCATTACTAGTTACTAATTATTGACTAACATAGTATGGCGATCATGATTTCTTAAAAAATGTTTTTCAGTTAAAAATGATTTCTAAGCTCTTAGATTAAAACAAAATTTAAAAATGTCTAAATATGTTTATTTACTCGTATATGAACTGAGTAAACAAAAAATTAAAAATTAATAATAAAACAGTGGGTTCCAACCATCCAAGTTTAAAATATACTTGTAGCATATAAGTTAGTAGAAGCTACAGATGATATTTTAAACGCATCATACGTATTAAACACAGAATTCAGAAGTATATGAGCTAATTAATTAAAATAAATAAATAATGATTCAAAAGTAAACAGGAAAAATTAAACACGCCTGTTATTTGTGCACACAGCAAACATATGAAACAGACTCTAATAACACACGAGCTGTAAACTGATATGTTTGAATGTTTAATAATCAACAAAAACCATTACATGTAAATAGGATTATGACATTTTTATAATACGCTGCAACATTTTTTATACAAACACGTATTTGACTATACGAAGGAATTCTATATTTTATTAAACGGTGCAGTAAACTCGTCATGTAGTGTGAAAGCTGAAATCATAACAAATTATATCTACAGATTTTTCAGTTCACACTAATTCAATATAAGAGAAATTTTTTGCAATAACAACAATTAAATGTGTGAAAATAAATTCTATTTCGTTTAAAACACTATTTCTGCTCAAAGGTCAGTGTAATTTATATTTACATGTGTACAGTTGACTATAAGTTTTTACATGATACGTATCTGTACATGATCCTGTTTGATTAGAATATGAATACTATCCGACATAAATATAGCTTCATTTTGCTTTTTTCAGCAAAAATTATTCTTTTTAATACAAAATTACATTTACTGCAATGTGGAGTGGAAAACTTTAGTGATCCTTTATTATTACAGTTCAATGGGTCGTTATAGAAATATATGGTAGAAATGTGAAACATTTCCTTATTGCCATTAACTCTTACTATGTGTCGATCAAAATATTCCTTCATAGTACTTAAATAATATAAGTATTCAGTTAGTTGAAGGGTGGTCTTATTAGTCTTGTTCATAGGATAAATAAAAACAGCATTCATTGAAGCATAGTAATTAACGCATAAAACAAATACCCTTTGCATAAAACAGAGAAGGGCTATTAAAATGAAAATTCTAAAGACAATGGTATTACAAATCTAAAAATACGAAATGTAAATAAAATTATTGTACATAATAAAAAAACATATTATATACAATAAAATATCATATTACATATGGCACATCAATATAAAAGGCGATTATGTTTGTTTTTCTGTGGTTTAATGTGGGGTTAATATAAATAAATTTTTACACTAACTAATTCTTAACTTCAAGCTATAAATACAATAATTTTCCTTCGTTGGTATGTTTTATTCCTGAAATAAAATGGTTTTATTTACTAGCAGTTACCTGCGACTTTTCATGTTAATTTTCGTGGGCTCTTACCACGTATGTAATGCGTTTCCCGATTCGAGTTAATTATAAATTTTAATAACAGGTATCCAATCTATAGTCAAAGCTGAGACAGTCTGTCTGATACCTGCGATTTTTAACCTACTGACCAAGTTTAACGTTTGCCCTAAAATGTACGCATAGTTTATATGTTTGTAATAAAACTTCGCAATTATTATCAAACTGGAGAAAGAGTGGAACTAATGATGTTTACTGTCAAGCTTTACTCTATTGGTTTGAAAATCATGGCAGAAACCACATTTAAAATTGGGAAATTAAAATAAATTTTAATACATAATAGTTTTTTTTTTATCAATACAAATGTTTTACATAAAAACCAGTTGATTTACATTTAAACAGGCTGTTTTCAATTAGTAATATTTGTTTGCTGCCAATGCAACTTTAGAGATTCAAAATGATATACAGTATTTATAGAGCCAGTAGGGATAAGCCCGGACGTGGATTTTTCAATATAAGAATAGGCCTTTATTTATACCCATAGGACCGTAAGAATGTCCATGTTAAAACCTTGCCATGTACGATCGGTTTGACCTAGTTTACGGCGTGAAACAAAACCAAACAAACAAATGCAACTTTCGTTAATTTATAAATATTATCAGAAACAGAGTTGAGTACCTTGGGTTTTTGTATAGATAACCTATACAAAACAAGATTTTAATGGATATTAAAATGGATAAATGGTTTAAGGATAAAAATGCAGACGTAAAGGTGTTTCAAAACGTTCAATCCCATCAATTTATTTAAGAGCTTTTTCGTTAGGGCTATTAGACTCGTAGTTATTTTAATGAAAACACTTATAATATTTACATTGTATACATTTTTAAGATTAACATTCCAGTTAAACAACTTTTTAACTAAAAAATATATTATTAACCATGTTTTAATTAGTGGTGATAGCAATATATTTTCTCTCCTAATAGGAAATAAAAAAAGATCAGTGTAACAACAATAGTAAAATATCCCAATGCTAATGGTATAAATTTTGAGATGCCAAATAAAATTAAAACAGGCATTTGGCTCATGCTCACATAAATATATTATCAAGACCAATTCCCCGGTGAATGAAAAAGTTCGTTAAAGTAATGTTATTTTTGATGATCATGAACAGAGTTTATACCCTAAATAAGGATAAACACGAAGGATCCTTTGTCCTCCTTGAAAAGTAAAAAGTTACACAAATGGGAAATTAAAATTTATTTTTTATCTTGAACAATGTCCTGCCAGTACTTAGGAAATGTTACTACGTTGTAGGTTTCTTGGTTTTCCGAATGTAATAAAATTACATTTTTTTGTAAAGGATTGAACATAAGGTTATTGACATTCAGTGATCCCTTTCAAGATTAAGATACGAATTGGAATAAAAATTAAAAGCATTGGAAAGTTAAAATTCCAAATATATAAATTATTATTACAATATATTTATAATTTAATTTTTAATATGCTTACAGATTTATCTTTAGAACGTACTGCAATTTTATTTTAATACATTAATTAATTGATATATTATAACAATATTTTTTAGCACACTAAACCTTCGGTAAGGAAATATTTAAATTATTTATGCTCGGTCATTAAATTATTTCCATTAAACTTATTTTTAAGCATTCATAAACGAAACCAAATAAACTCTTATTTAAATAGACTGCCAATAAATTGGAAACCCATAGAAGACAATAATACCACAAATTACAAGTATAAGTCTAATACTGTAATTCTAATTCCGCGTAAACACTTGCAATTAGAAACTATAATGAGTAAACAGACTCTTTTAACTAAAAGTATTTGTTTTCTCATAAATACAACTTTAGAGACCAGTGGAGCCGATAGCCCGGAGTCGTTATTTTCAAAATAGGAATAGGCCTATAATTACACCATGGACTCCTAAGAATGTTAATATTATTAGGATGAAGTGAGTATTCTTAGTCTTCTTTATGGGTTATGGATAGATTTTTAAGTTTCTATGAAATTGGAAATATGGGTGTTAAACGTTGAAAATACGAATTTTTTACAATAAGTGAATTTATGACGGAGAGTGAGTAATTAAAAAGGGTATTTAAAAAATAATGCAATATTTAAAAATTTATTAATTCTGAAACTATTCAAAAACAGAAAATAGAACAAATTAGTGAATGGTGATTTTGGAGTGAACAGAGCGTTTTCAATTAAGATACCCCAAATGAAAGATTGTTTTGGGACCTTTCCGATGAGTGGTATATATTTTTTGGGTGTGGTGAATATATATTTCATATCCGATATACCATGTATGGACAAAGCAGTGCAGACTATACATTAAAAAAACGATCTATATTAGTTAAGGAAAATCTAATTTTTACAATAAAGCGCAAGTGTAGCGGGTACAACGGTATTATCGCAAGATAACCGAAATTCCAGACGCAACGTCACAGCGTGGCCCTGCTGCTTGGCTATGGGGTTGGTCCGCTGAGCTGATTCGTATTCTGTCCCTTTGCAAGCAGGCTCGCCCTGCCCGGCTGTTGGTGGTCGGAAGTTACCTTTGGTTCCCCAGGTTATGATGGGGTCCCCCGATTTGTTTTCACTTGGTAATAAAGGAAGACCTGCTTTATTTATTTGCAACTTTATGTCCAACCCAAATTTAAAAACGATTATTCAGTTGTTTTGGAGAGTTGATAACAGTGATGATTTATTTTGGTGGTCTTTTAACATTTTTGATTTAATCTTTGTCTTGTCCGTACAATCACGATATACTGTAAACGAACTGACCTAAAATATTGAAATTTAGCCACACAAGCTTTATTTTATGTTAGGCACAACACTGGGTACGATGGACTGTAACATGTTTACTCTTTTGTATTTGGCTGAGCGTTTAGTGGAATATCTTTTTATGTTGGCCTTAACGAGTGTAAGTGACAAAATAGTAAAAATAACATCAAAGTTTGTAAAACATACTGTACGTACAAGCAAATGTGACATTTTACATATGAGAATTTCTATTCCCCAGGAGTAACAAGAAAACATAATATGAGTGGGAAGTCAATGTTGAGGTAGATGACAATATTTAATAATCAGTTCAACTTCTTTCGTAGTACACTAAGAAACCTCGGTTAAACCGGAGCCTCGCATTAACCGAGACTCCGGGTTAACCGGAAGGCCCGTCCTCGGACGATTTTTTTTATTATTTAAAAAAGCAAAAGAAAACACGCACAAACCTACGTTACCAGGTAATGAGCGTTTTGGGTGCTCCTTTTAATCGCCAATACGCACGCTAGCCTGCAATGCGTTAAAACTACTTGTTACAGTAAAATTGTTGGCAACTGGTTTGTGTGTTATCCTCGGCCAAATATTTTGCGTAGCTTAGGCGCTTATCTTTGACCGAAATGCATACGGCACTGTGCCACACCCGACCACCGCTCGCCAGAGCAGCTTGCAGGTGTTGTAAACCCGACACCGCTCGCCGGCCTGGAAAAAAAAAAAAGGAAAAAAAAGAAAAAAAAAAGGAAAAAAGGGAAAAAGGAGAAAAAGGAAAAAAAAAAAAAGGGAAAAAAAAAAGGGAAAAGGAAAGAAAAAAAAAAAAGGAAGGAAAAGGAAAGAAAAAAAAGGGGGGAAAAAAAAGGGGGAAAGAAAAAAAAAAAAAAGGGAGCCAGAGACAACCCCCCCCGGTCCCCCGTCCGCCCCCGGCCCCCCCTTGTCGCCCCCCCCCCCCCCCCCCTGGGTCCCCCCTTTTGTGTCCCAATGCGCCCCAGACTGTTTGTCAATGCCGAGACGCGACTGAGCCACTCGCTCTCCCCACCACCTCCGATTCGACTCCGTAGCTTATTGGCGCATCTAGTGGGCTGGTCCTGGGTTTGTACCAGCTTCAGCATCGAGAATGTGTTCGTGCCAATCATCGGTCTGCCCGAAGACGCCATTTCGTCTCAGTGGCAGTCCTTTGTTTACTTTTACAAGTCAAGTGTCTATCACTGATTTTTTTATTGTGTGTTTAAGTGCAGTTACAGTTAGGTGTAAAATGAGTGCTTAGAACTCAAAAAGTCGTGTCGTTCGTGTCCTGTTGTCTTAGAGACTAAAACTAAATGCCGATTTCGTCGTCCTGGACAATGGTGAGTCAATAAGAACCAGTCGCCTAAAGACTTGGGTTGTTTGGTGAGGTTACCGTCGCGGAGATTGGAGGAGGAAGAGGGCTGAGTTAGGAAAAATGGGGTGCTCAGAGCTTAAATTCCAATTGCAATTCAGAGAGAAAAAAAACGTTTTTAAAAAGTGTGAGTATGAAAAAACTTCCGAGGCTTTATATTCTTAGTGGTTTTCGTGAAATGAGAGCAAGGGGAAGTCCAAATAAGGTGGGCCTATTTTGGCAGGACAAAAAAGCGCTAGATTTCCATAAATGCTTTTGGCGAATTGGCGATGAACCTTTTACCGCTAGTTTCCGCGAGTGGTTAATGCGATGGAAGAAAACCGTTATGGAGTGCGGACAACCCTTAATATATCCTGGGGAAAAAACTTTCAGGTAGTATGAAACTGATATGTGACAGTTTTTGAAGAAAAAAATAAGAAAATTGAAAAAATTTGGGGTCATTTTTTTTTTTTTTTTTGGGGAGTGAGGGTCCTTTAACAATCCGATCAAATATTCCAAACCTGTGATTGGAGACAGGCCTTAACTTCAAGAATGTTGCCCTCAAAAAACTTTAGCCCAGTCCAGCAGGAAACATCAGCTTCCTGGGTATAAGAAATCTAAAGAATCGAGTTAACAGTTTTTAGGATGTGGCCAATGCTGCAGGAACGTTTTGAAACTCAAACCAGTTGTAAATAGGCAAGTATAAAAAAAAGCCACGTGCTTTTTAAAAAAATACTAATGTGGACACACATTTTCCCAGCACATACACAAACCAGAAAAACGCGAATGGATATGGGACGTCCGCTGGATTTTCCGAAACCTAATGTTTTTTGGAGGAATTCGTTTCCCAGTCGTTGAAGCTTTCTTTGGAGAACAAAAAAACTCCCTCGCAAGGCCCTTCTTATTCTTGACAACGCTTCGTGCTCCCATCCAGATGTCTGATGAGCCTAGTCCCAGCGATGGCTATTAGAGCCTTATTTTTGCCTCCAAAACGTTACCTAGCCCTCATCAAGCCCTGCCTAGACCAGGGAGTTTCCTAGAAACTTTTAAGCGAAACTACAAAAAAGAGGCTTGCTTTAGAAATCTACTGGAGAAGCTAGAAGGACGGGCTGGTGTGTCACTGATGCTCTCAAGTTAATCACAATGGAAAGATGTTGTCCTAACTGGGTGTCAGAAGCTTGGGATAAACGTTAGGGATGGACACTATAAGAAGGTTCAGTGGCGCAAACTTTTTATTCGGAATTGAAAAAAAAAGGCAAAGCCCGCCAAGAGACAGCTTGCTCCTGAAAACCAGCCCAAGACGCATGTCCCCTCCTGAAAATGAAGAGTGCTTGTGAATCTTTGTAACCACCTTTCCAGTGGCTGAGCCCATCAGTTGCAGAGGACATCAGTGGAATGG